>NC_043020.1:30281689-30304189 GCF_006345805.1 Octopus sinensis
AGAAAGAAGGGGAGAGAGAGAAAGAGGGGAGAGAGAGAGAAAGATAGGATAGAGGCTCCTACATTGGCTTGTAACAGAATCCCTTGGGGGGGGGGGTCTTTTCTTTCTGTCTTTAAATTGGGAGAGAGAGAGAGAGAGAGAAAGAATTGCGAGATAGGGGGAGAAAGACTGACAGACACAAAGGGGAGAGAGAGAAGGAGAAATGAAAGAAAGAGAGGTGGAGGTGAGAGAGAGAGACAGAGAGAAAGAGAGGAGAGAGAGAGGGGGAGAGACAGACAGACACAAAGGGGAGAGAGAGAAGGAAAAAGAAAGGTGAGTGGGAGGGGGAGAAATTGATTAATTAATAGAATTAATATTTGACTAAACGAGACAGCCACAAAATTTGAGGAAGATTTATTAATGATATTGTTTAAGTAATGAACCAAGGAAATGGCAATCAGTTGATAACGAGCCAATCTCTAGACTCGTTAATTGTTCTTGAAGAGTGTTTTCACTTGAATGGCTAAAAGTGACAGATTTTTTCGCAGGAGAACAGAACAATTTTCATTGTTTGAACAGCAAGAAATTATTCAAACAGCAATTATTACATAATTTAATATAAAATGCGAAAGGAAATTGAGTTTTTTTTGGTTTTGTTTTTTGACTTCATTAACACAAATGATTTGGGTGAAAAAAAAAATCGTCATAAATTAATATTAATAAAGCAGCAAATTATTTACTGCTACAAACATAAAAACAAAACAAAAACGAGAAAAAAATTATGAAGGAAGAAAATGAAACAAAAATTATGGAAATGTAGTGAAAACACCATTAGTGTTAAGAAATTTTATGTAGGGGAGTCAGAAAGAAAAAATCTCATCAAAAATAATTATGTGGTGAGGAAAAGACAAATAGCTCAGTGACCCAATAATTATATTTTAATTAGTTTGGCAAAAATGGGTGACAACTCTGGACATGTTTCGGTCATATTAAACCTCCTCGGTGAAGCAGAAACTTCATCGTAGTTGAGGCAGAAGTGGTGAATGAAGAAAAATTCAGGGAATAGATACTTTGCTTCTTGCTTTCACTTATTTCAGTCATTAGACTGAGGCCATGCTGGGGCACCAGTGTGAAGGTTGTTAAGTCAAACAAATCAATTTCAAGACTTATTTTCAAAGCCTGGTACTCATTCTATCAGTCTCTTTTGCTGAACCACTATGCAAGCAAACCAACACCGGCTGGAAAATGGTGGGCTGACAAACGCAAACATAAACACACATACGTACATATACAATGAGCTTCCACACAGCTTCCATCAACCAAATTCACTGACAAGGCATTGGTTGGCCCAGGGCTATTGTGGAAGACACTTGCCCAAAGTGCCGTGCTGTGGGATTGAACCTGAAACCACAGGGTTGCAAAGCAAGTTCCTTAAATCACACATCCCATATACGAATACACTCTGTATCCGTACTTATTTTTTCTAAGCCTGGTACTTATTCTGTCAGTCTCTTTTGCTGAACCACTAAGTTACAGGGATGTAAACACACAAACACCAGTTGTCAAGGGGTGCCGAGGGACAAATACAGACACACAAACACACACCACATAGATATATATATATACAAAAAGCTTCTTTCAGTTTCCATCTATCAAATAATCCACTCACAAAGCTTTGGTTGGCCCGAGGCTATATCAGAAAACACTTGCTCAAGGTGCCACGCAGTGAGACTGAACCTGGAATCATGTGGTTGGGAAGCAAGCTTATTACCACACAGCTATGCTTATGAAACAAGAAAGAAAAACATAAAAAAAAAAGGAAAGAAACCAAAATCTTCAACTTTGAACAAAAACCGAGCTGATGGAGACAGTCTGTGATTGTAAGGACATACGATAGCGGTGAGAAATTTTATATCACTTAATGCCTGGTGCTAGACGGTTCCTTCAAATAGATTATTTATGATATGGGAGTTAATTTTTGTAAACAAAGCCCTATATAATATATATAATATATATATATATATAATATATATATATATATATATATATATATATATATATACACACACACAACCATTGCACCAAAATATATCTTTCCTTCCTACATCCTGTGTCTCTTCTAATATTTATTCATGTCCCTATAAAAATTTCGTGCATTTGAAGTAAAAGGACCAAAGGACCATCTCCTGTCTTGTCTGCAAGTGGGAATCATTTGCAATAAATTAAGAATTTGTCTTGCATGGTTATTTAATACACTCTTAGACCCTTTTTTGGGTTTGTGGGTCACGCTCAGATATTTCTTTCTGCTTGTTTCTATTCTATATAGAAATGTGTGATTGTGTGTGTGTGTGAGATATAATAGATAAATAAATGAATATATATATACGTAAGATATATATATATATATATATATAATATATATATATATATACATGATATATATAATATATATATACATGATATATATATATAATATACATGATATATATATATATAATACATGATATATATATATATATATATATATTCCTTTCTGTTGAGAGCATAGGCTTGAAACATAAAAGACATTTTCATTTTCCCAAGTGTCAAACTAATACACCTGCTTGTTGTTTATACACCTGTCTTCATCTTTTGTTTTTCAATAAATTTCAACTATATATATATGAGTGTGTGTGTGTGTGTGTGTATATATATATATATATGGTGCAGGTGTGACAGTGATAAGGAGTTTGCTCCCTAGCCTAAAGTTTAAATTAGTGCCTCAGCATGGCCACAGACTAATGACTGAAACAAGGAAAACGTGTGTGCCCACTTATATATATATGTGTGTGTATGTATGTATGTATGTATGGATAGATAGATAGATAGATAGATAGAAAGATAGATAGATAGATAGATAGCTGAATGGGTGAGGATACTAAAAGACTCCCTTGACCTGGGGGAACATCTTTAATTCCAACACAGAGGTCTTCGGCCCATGCTTGCACTTCAGGAAATTACTGCTGGCTTACTGGGACCCACAAGATAACAGGTTCATTTACGATTGACAGCCAAAGAGAGACAATCCCCTGAAGTTGACAGAAGAATAAAGTCTTTTCCTCCTCCATTTTCTAGGGTCCTTTGCAAAATAAAATGCCAGGAGAAACTGTAAAATGCAATCATGAAAGGAAAATGGACGTTCACCGGTCATAAACGAGAAAGAGAAAAGCTTGGCAAGTTCTTGTTAACAGATGCAGCAGATGGCAAAAGAATGAGAGGAAGACCTAAGACCAGATTTTGTGATAACATCAAAGAAGCTGGATGCAAACAGGAAAACTGAGCTCAAAGCACGAGGAGAGATAACAATTGGCAGAAGTTACAGAGTGACTCAAAGGCAAAGAGTTTCGTGCATTGATATCTATCAAACTATTGGCCCTTGAGACAGTCTCTAACTTTTGTTGATCATCAATAAGAAAACACACACACACACAATGGGCTTCTTTCAGTTTGTGTCTACCAGTCCTAATCTCAAGGTTTCTGGTCAGCCCAACGTTAAGGTAGAAGACACTTGCTGAAGGGGTTAGGGGCAGTGAACTCCTTAACTACACAACCCAGTCTCTCTCTGTCTGTCTCTCATTCTCTCTCTCTCTCTCTCTCTCCGCTCTCTCTCTCTCTCTCTCTATAATATATATATATATATATATATATATATATATATATATATATCTATTTATCTTTTACTGTTTCAGTCATTTGACTGCGGCCATGATGGAGCACTGCCTTTAGTCGAGCAACTCGATCCCGGGACTTATTCTTTGTAAACCCAGTACTTATTCTATCGGTCTCTCTTGCCGAAACGCTAAGTGACGGGGACATAAACACACCAGGACTGAACCCGGAACCATGTGGTTGTTAAGCATGCTACTACCACACAGCCACTCCTGCACCTATATATATATATATATATTAATAATATACATATATATATATATGTATATGTAGTTGTATATCTATGTGTGTACCTGTGTTAAGAATGCAGAGATGATGGTGGTGATGATAGCAGTTTTGGAAGTGGTGGTGGCAGCAGCAGCAGCAATGAGTGGGGAGTTGTATTATGAGAAGAGTGAATAAACAAAAAAGAATTTATCGGATAAAGTGAAATAACAATTCATCAGTTATTGTCTGTATGACAATGGCTGAACGGACAAGATGACGATGATGATGATGATGATGATGACGATGATGATGATGTACGAGTATTGGTGTATTGGTGAAAGGAGGAGGTGGGTGAGAGTGGTGGTAAGAGAGCGAAGTGGAGCAGAGAGAGAGAGAGAGAGAGAGAGAGAGAGAGAGAGAGAGAGAGAGAGAGAGAGAGAGAGAGAGAGATAGAGTGTGTGAGGGGAATCTCTCGGATCAATCGACAGAGAAGATCATTCACAGACATATGATCGCTGTTGTTTTTAAACTTGAACATTCAACAACAACAACAACACCAACAACAACACCAGTTGTTGCATCGGTTCTGCTGTCATTGCAGCATTTTTGAAAATGAAGAATTTAGTTTAGGTTTTGGAATATGAGAGGAGATGGTAGGGGGGGGAGGTAGACAGATAGAGAGAGAGAGAGAGAGAGAGAGGTGGAAGATGAGGTGAGAAGGGATGAAAAGGAAGAGAAGAGATGAAGAAGAGAATATATTGAACACTGGAAATGTGAAAATGTAAAAAAAACTCTTAAGATTATTATTATTATTATAAAAGTAGCAACAACACTACACCATCACTACAAATACTAATACTATTTAATATGAACAAATGAGGGAACCTCTATGTGGTAACACGACCTGCTAGAAATAGCAGCCAAATCTTCCTCAAATCTCATTCACAACAAGTTGTTTGAGAAAAAAGGACAATGGATGTGGTGCTAGGTTTCTCATCCGATGGGAAGTGGGCGACGGAGAGAGAGACAGGATTGTCGTGATTGGAAACGCCTTTGATCATAAGCCTGCTTTGTCAGGGATGGCCCAGGGCTAAACTACAACAAACAGCCACTTACTACCATGAATGATGGTGATCAAGAAGAAAGTGAAGAAGAAGAAGTGAAGGTGAAGAAGAAGAAAAAGAAGCTTTAAAGTAAAAGAGAAAAGAGAAGTCTTTCCAATTAGACATTTTTTATTTCAAACTTGAAAAAAAAAATTAGAAGACATAAAAACAGTCACATGTGCCTGTGTGTGTATATGTATGTATGTATCTGTGTAAATATATGTGTATGTATGTACATACCTGTCTGTCTGTCTGTCTCTAGCTATCGATGAATTTCTCTGTCTGTCTGTCTATCTATCTCTCTCTCTCTCTATACACACATATATAGACATGTATATGCTTGTATGTGGTTGTGTGGATGTGGGTGTTATTCTTATATATATATATATATATATATATATATGTATATATATATGTATGTATAATACCCACACACACACACACACCCAAACTTCACTCTCCCACACAAACACATAAGACAGTAAAGAAAAAATGTGCTAGAAACAAAGTGTGTATAGGTATGGGGGAAGGAGTGGTGGGGGTAAGTCGAGGGGGGAGGGTGTGGTGGGTGTAACAGTGATGGTGGAGGGGTGGAGGGGGTGGGGTTGTGGTGGCAACATTCAGAGTGAAATAAAAATAGAAGACGAAGATTTATCTGAATCTGGAATTAAAAATACTTTTCTTCTCCATCAGCAAATAATAATAATAATAATGATAATAATAATAATAATAATTATAAGAAGAACAACAACAAGAACAGCAACAGAATGGCTTTAAATTAAAAATAAAATAAACTCAATATAAATTGAAATAAATAAAGTAAAAAAAAAAATAAACTAGTAAAGTAATTAATGAAACAATAAAATTGAAATGAAATCAAATAAAATTGAAAAAAGAAGAAACAAATTTTTTTCCAATAATAAAACCTCAAACACAACAACAACAACAATAATAATAATAATGATAACAATAATAATAATTTAAATTAAATAAAATGTAGCGAAAAAGATCCGACATCCCCCCCCCCACTCTGCCACTTGTCTCTGTTCGTTATTCCTCACTCCAGAATTAGAAAATACCAAGAAGAAGAAGAAGATTTAAACAAAGGTATTTCTGTGGAAAATGCACAACAACAACAACAAAGACGATAAGTAAAACAATTGGCAAAACAATAACAACAGCAATAAGTTCAACAGCAGCTGCAATCACAGTAAGAGTAAGAACAGCAACGAGGAGGAGCAGCATACAACAACAACAACCACATTGATAACAACAGTAGCAGAGATAACAACTACACAGCTGACAACAGCTACAACAACAACAGCAACAACGACAAGATTCGTTCTGTTGTTGTTGTTTTGGTGAGTTGAGCAGAAAGATTTTTCATTGTTAAAATTCATTAGAGAAAGTGAAGGTTTGAAGGTTTGTTAGCAGAAGGCTGTGATTGTGGGTGGTCGTGGCGGGGCAGAAAGTGACGTAATATTCTAATGTCATTAGATGATCGATAGAGCGGGTGGGTGGGGTGGAGTGGGTGTGAGTGGATGGAGAAACGATATATATGTACATACATACAAACAAATCACACATACATATATATATGCACATATGACAATGTTGGTGTGTGTGTATGTATATATATGTGTGTGTGTGTATATATATATATATATGTGTGTGTGTGTGTGTGTGTGTGTATATTATATATATATATATATATGTGTGTGTGTGTATATATGTGTGTGTGTGTATATATATATATGTATATGAAATAAGAGCAAGAATGTGGTGAGAGTTGAGAAGCAAAAGAGAGAAAAGTAAGAGAGAAATAAAGGCTGAATTAACCAATTCTTGTTTAGCCTCCAGTCCGCTCTGATCTGGGAGACCTATAATCCAAAAGATTCCAGCCGTGACCATCTAGTCTTTTAGATAGGAATCGAAGACAGCATTATCCAACATGCCTTCTATTTCCAGCAGCCTGCCTGTCGAGCCACCCTCGTTAACGAAACACATGAGATGGCAATCAGTAATTAGGACAAGAATCTTTATTTAGAATCAGTTTTGGTGGAAGGAAACAACAACAACGACGACGTCAACTTGCTGAGATTCTGGTGTTGTTTCACAGAAACAAAATGATATCAAAGAAGATCGACAGCGCCAACATCCACCAACATCCACCAACAGCCATGCATGCACGTGTGTGTGTGTGTGTGTACTTTGCCAGTGCAGAATGTATGTGTATGAATGTAGAGTCCATGTTGTCTGAGAGTGATTTTGTGTGTATAGATGTCTTTTATCTTTTCCTTGCTTCAATCATAAGAGTGTGGCCATGCTGGAGCATTGCCTCGAATGGTTTCAGTCTAACAAATTGACCTCAGCATTTTATAGTAGAAGTGTCTTCTACTATAGCCTCGGGCTGATAAAAGCCTTCTGAGTGGATTTGGTAGATGGAAACTGAAAGAAGCCCGTCTTATATGTGTATATGTATATATATATATGTGTGTGTGTGTGTTTGTCCCCACAACATTGCTTGACAACTGATGCTGGTGTGTTTACATCCCTGTAACTTAGTGGTTCAGCAAAGGGAACCGATAGAATAAGCACTGGGCTTACAAAGAATAAGTCCTGGGATCAATTTGTTTGACTAAAGGCAGTGCTCCAGCATGGCCGCAGTCAAATGACTGAAACAAATAAAAGAGTATATATCTATCTATCTATATATATATATATATATATATATATATGTATGTGTAATGGGCTTCTTTCAGTTTCTACCTACCAAATTCATTCACAAGCCTTTGGTCAGCCAAGGAGCCACACACTGCCCCTGCCATCAAAATGATGGACATGTTGGACAATGTAGTTCCTACATTATATGAAAATCAATAAGATGGTCACTGTTGGAAGGCCTTTGACCTCGTGCCTCTGTCTGTTGAATCACAGTTGACCCGGGGCTAAACAGCAACATCAAATCAGAAATCTTTTTTATTCCTTTTTTTCCCAAGTTTTTCTATTCCCTTTTAATATTAACCCTTCCAAAAGTGGCCATCTGGCAGAATTGTTGGCACACCATGCAAAATACGTAGCAGCATTTTATCCAAGGTCAACTCCTCCTTTCATCCTTTCGGGGGGTGGGGGGTGAATAAAATAAATACCAGTCATACAATGGGGTTGATGTAATTGACTCTCACCCTCCGCCAGAATTGGAAACAAATATTAAACGCTTCAGAAAACACATTTTTTGTTGTTGTTGTTGGTGTTATCATTTATTTATTTATTTATGTTGCGATTGTTTTTGCTGCTGCTGTAGTCACCCTTGTTATTGTTGTTGGTGGTAGTGGTGGTGCTAATGTTGCTGCTGTTGTTGTTGCTGTTATTGCTGAAAGATAAATCTGATTGACAAATAACCAGAGATAATGGTGATCCAACAAATATTGTGACATCTGATAGAAATATATGAGGAGAGCGGGAGAGAGAAGAGGAGGAGAGAGAGAGTGGCAGATGGGGGTGGGGAATGATAGTAGAGAAAAAAAAGGAAGAAATGAATAATGTTATAATAATAAAAAAAAAAGAAGGAAAATAAGATACAAAAAAGAAAAGATCAAAAATCAAAACTAAAAAAATTCCCCCAAAAATAATTGAATAAAAAAAGACACAAAATGTATGGATGGAACTTTCAAGAAAAGCTAATCTTTGCTATTTTTTTGTCTTTCAAACTAAAGAATTATTGTTTGTTTCTTTGTGAAAAGCAGTAAATTAACAGAGTGGTTAGAATGCGGATAGAAATGTCTTTTCATATTTGTTTTGGATCTTGGGGTTCGGAGCACAAATACTGTCAAGGCTAAATTTTGTGTTTTATTTTGCTGGGGTTTCGTTAAAGAGAAAAAAATAAATAAATAAAACCAATTCCAGGAGGTGTGGCCTGGTTGGATTGGAAGAAGGTCAAGATGTCTTATAGAAAGGCGGTCTGGCTCTTTACGTTTCAAGATCTTCCAAACCGTTTCTGTCCACCAAAAAAGCACTCATGCAGCATTAGTTGACCTGGGGCTATAGTAGAAGACACTGGCACAAGGTGTCATGCAGTGGGACTGAACCTGGAACCAGGTGGTTGTGAAGCAAGTTTCTTACCACACAACCATGCCTGCACCTATATATACTCTTTTTACTCTTTTACTTGTTTCAGTCATTTGACTGTGGCCATGCTGGAGCACCGCCTTTAGTCGAGCAAATCGACCCTGGGACTTATTCTTTGTAAGCCCAGTACTTATTCTATCGGTCTCTTTTACCAAACCGCTAAGTGACGGGGACGTAAACACACCAGCATCGGTTGTCAAGCAATGCTAGGGAGACAAATACAGACACACAAACATATACACACACACACACATATATATACATATATGACAGGCTTCTTTCAGTTTCCGTCTACCAAATCCACTCACAAGGCTTTGGTCGGCCCGAGGCTATAGCAGAGGACACTTGCCCAAGGTGCCACAGAGTGGGACTGAACCGGAACCATGTGGTTCGTAAGCAAGCTACTTACCACACCGCCACTCCTACGCCCTTATATAAAATATATATATATATATATATATATATATATATATATAATATATTTATATATATACTATATATGTATATACACATTCATGCCCACCCACGCACACACATTTGACAATAGCTGTAAAAAAGTAATATTTTCTCTCAGAATTCCCACATGCATAGAATCTGTATTGCAAATGTGAATGTGGAAGCCACTTGTGCATTAGACAACCTGCAGGAGGCATAATGGGTTCAAGGCATACAGATTCCAGCCCCCAAGGGACATCAGACACACACACACACACATGTACATAAGTCAGTATGCTTCTATGTATATATATTTATATACATATATGTGTGTATCTATGTATATGTTTGTATATATATATACATACATGCATACATATATATATATCTTCTTAACAAGCATACATTCCATGTGCACATCTTGTTTTGTTATTTTTAATGTTTGTTTATTTGATTTGAATATATATATATATATATATATATATATATATACACACATTCACCTTGTCCCCCCCCATATCTATATATATAGACAGATGTGCATATAGATATTTATGATCATTATTTAACATATTATTTAGGTCAGTATATTTAGTACTTGGGGAGGTTGTGTGTGTGTGTGAGAGGGAGGGATAGGAAATGGAAGTAAGTAGGAGACAGGAAGACATGAGAGCCAATACTCCCTCCTCCCCCCTCTCCTGATATTTGTCTCCCAGAGAAGATATAAATATGTAAATAACATTATAACTGTTCAGGTGAAAATATTGTTGAAGTGTGGATGTCAAATGCATTGAATTATTATATCCATATATATATGTGTGTATACACACACACATAACTCTATATGTATATACATATGTGTGTGTGTCTGTTTATATATATACATAATATATACACACTTATCTACATTATATATACACACACATGCATATATACACACACTCACATATTTGCATATGTGTGTGTCAGTATGTATATATCTCTTTCTCTCTCTCTCTCTCCCTCTCAATATATATGTGTGTATATATATATATATATATATATATACAAACATATATATATACACACACACATTAGTGTACACATAGCCTAGTAGTTTATACTTCTCTGTTACTCTATTACATGCATATATAAACAGAGTTGAATGTGTGTGTGTGTGTGTGTAGACACACACAGAATTGCAAATCTGGCTGAGTGATTTATACACCTCTGCCCCACCCCACGTATACAAACATAAACATAGTCGAGTGGTTAAGAAGTTTGCTTTGCAATCAGGAGATTCTAAGTTCAAAGCCAGTATGTGGCCTTTCGGGCCCCAACGGAATCTCTCTGTAGTTACTGCCGCACTGTCTCAGATTCTGAGAGTTCCCTGCCAGCCAGGAATTGATCCCTGGCAGGAGGAGTTGTGGTTGCTGATGATGTTGTCATCAATCAATGATGTCGATGATGATGATGATGATATTCAATTCTACTACATTATCTCCACTGGCTGCTATTTCTAGCAGGGTGCATGATCACATAGGCGCCACATCATTGCCTTATCAGTGGCTCCTTAGTTGGTCCTTCATATGCCCACACATTGGGTCGTCATAAAAGCCTCTGTGGCTCACCAGGAACTCCATTGGCTCACCCTAAGCTCCCTCAATTAGATCACCATAATGCCCCCCCCCCCCACCTCATTAGATTACCATTAAACTACTTCTCACAAGCTCACCATCTGACTCTTCATAAGATCATCATAAGGCTCTTCCCCCACCTTCCATCAGTGCCAGAGCTAGAGTTGGTGCTGTGAAGGGCATCCTTTGCGTGCCCCTACTGTCTGCCTCCAGGCCTGAACAGGCTTATACAACAGACCCCAAAGTGCTGCCCTCATAAAAAGCATCATCTACGCAGACCCCCCCCCCAACTCTACAACCGCCCTCCACTGCATCATCATGGGTCCCTCATAGGTCCCTCACTGGTTCATTAGACACCTGCTCATTGCTTTACTGCAATAAGACTTTCTCATCAGATGACCCTGGCTGGGCCTTGTCATTGGATTGCTATAAGCCACTCAGGGATTACCATAAACCCATTCGGTGGATCACCTCAAGCCCCTTTTGATGGTTAGCAAGAAACTCTTTCTCAGAGACTCACCAGAAACTCTTCTAACCCCTTTATTGGGTTATCAGAAACCCGTTAATGGTTCACTAGAAATCTCTTCAATGACTTGGCAAACCCTGCTTAACAAGTGATCCTCAGTGTCTCCCATTCCAGTTGAGTTTTGTTATCATTGTATTAACCCTAGGTCAATCCTAATCCTGCAACCCTATGATCAAAGATGCTTCGCTCTGTCTCTACTCCAGAAACTGTCTACTTACATTCATATTGTCTAATGTGTCCTTCTTTCCTATGAAGTGATTTGAGGGAGACTTGGTTGATATTTCTAGCATATCAAGCAGCCACATAGAAGTCTACTCACTGAACTTACTCTTTACTTTTACATGTTTCAGCGATTGGACTGCGACCATGCTGGGGCACTGCTTCAAAGGCTTTGAGCCAAACAGATCAACGCCAAGTATTTATTTATTTTCTTTAAAGTTTGTCATTTATTCTATCAGTTTCTTTTTGCTGAACCACTAAGTTATGGGAACATAAACACTCCAACACTGGTTGTCAATGGTGGGGGACAAACACAGGGACATACACACACATGACAGGCTTCTTTCAGTTTCCTCCGACCAAACCCACTCACAAGGGTTTGGTTGGCAAGGAGACTGTAGCAGAAGACATTTACTTGCCCAAGGTGGGATTGAACCCAGAACCATGTGGTTGGAAAGCAAGCTTCTCTTAACAACAGAGGCACAGGATTGTTTTATTTGTATAACCCAAAGCGAAACATAAATCTGGCAGACCTAACAGATGTAGCCATGTGGCCATCACCCCCGGCACACCTTCCACCACCACCAATCCATGACCTCAGCACACTCCCAGCCATCCTCTCTTCCTCCTCCTCCTCTTCCTCATCGTTTACATAACCAAATATGAATGATTAAATGTTATTACGGTTGCTCTTGTTGTTGTTGCCCTCGCATCCCCTCCTCCTCCTCCTCCCCCCACCCTCCCATTTGACTGATGTTTCAACTGAAATATAAACAGACACAACATGTGCGCCAGGGACACACAGACACACACACACACACACGCACACACACACAGACATGCACACACACACACGCATGTTTAGCAACTGTGTATCACTTATTTATTAGTGATTCACAACTCAAACATCACACACACACACACACACACATGCAATACCAATATGCACACATGTAATACATACATATATACACATTCACACATGCAGAAACACACACACCATATCCACAAATTGTTATACACACACACACACACACACACACAGCACAATACATGCATAATATAAACATATATATACACACACACATAATACAAAGACATATACAGTGTATACACACACATGTACACATACTACAAACACATTATACACAATGTATACACACACACACACACACACACACACACTTGGAAAGAAAAAGACCCAGGGAGAGAAGTAGATTAATCTTCACTTGCTGTCAGGATAAATCAGAGAAAAGATTTATCAAAGATGGAATCTTCTGGATTTCTTGGAGAGAGAAAAAAAAAAAAATAATAAAAATAAAAATAAAAGACGGAAGAAAAACACTGATGGATGATGGGAAGGGAGGAGGAGGGGGGGAGAAGTTGAAGAAATGAAAACTTCCAGATTAAATAATTGATATACAAATGATAAAAATATACTACTACTACTACTAATAATAATATTATTATTAATATTATTATTAATCCTTATTGTTATGATTTCTTTTATAGATTATTAATAAAAATAATAATAATCATAATAATGAGGTTAATAAAGACAATGTAAAACTGTGGTGGGGGTGGGGGTGGGGGCGCAGGGGGTGTGGCGGGATTTGACAAGGAGATGCGTTGATGAAGGGTGTTCCTTGTGAAGAATTTGTATGGATGTGTGTGTGTGTGTGTGTATGTGTGTGTGTGTATGGGAGCGTATGTAAGTATGTGTGTCTTTGCATGTATGTGAAGATGTGTTTGCATAATTATGTATGTTTGTGTGTGTGTGTCTAATATATATATATATATATATATATATATATACACACAACACACACACATATCTGTGTGTGTGTGTGTGTGTACATACATGTATGTTTGCACATGTATAAGCATGCGTAGTTTTAATCATGAACCGCTTAGTAAACAAATGAAAGTTTGTGGATTTGTACACTTGTAAGTACGTGTGTGTGTGTGTGTGTGTGTAGCTGTGTGCATGTGTGCGTGTGTGTGTGTGTGTATGTGCCTGCGCATGTGTGTGAGTGTGTATGTAAGCATGTGAGAGATGTTTCAATTATGAATCACAAACAAAATATGTGGAAATTAACGAACGTGTGTGTGTGTGTGTGTGTGTGTGTGTGTTATGTATACATTGTGTGTGTGCATGTGTGTGCATTCTAGCATGGAAAATGAACATTAAATGATGATGATGATGATGATGTGTGTGTGTGTGTGTGTGTAATATTTGATTAGCATTTCACTAACATGCAATAAATACTTAAGCTGAGAGTGAGCATGTGTGTGTGTGTGTGTGTGTGGCTAAGCGTATTCAAGCATATATATGTATGCGTGAAAGTAAGGATACATGCACACATGTACATACATTCATACGTGCATGCTCACATTCCCACATAGCTACATGTATGCATGCATACACACATGCACACTTACGTACATACAGATCATGTGCATGTGTGTGTGTAATTTTGTATGGGAGCATTTATGGGGACAGGGCCAATGGTAGAGTCAAACAGGGAAGGAATTTAAGAGGTCCACTCCTTAATCACAGGGTCCTGGATTCGGGTTCAAGTCTATAATCAGCAGCTGACCGCAGAGTGAAATTAGGCAGACAGAAACTGTGAGGAAGCCTGCCTGTACTTATGAGCCAAAGACCCCAAACTTTCTCACACAGTATATCACACTGATTCCACCCATCGATGACATTAATAGTAAAGGTCTCTGAGGAATACTCAGCCACTCGTACAAGACAGATTGTGCCTGAATTCAAAGGATCAGTCTGACAAAGATTCTTCCAGAGGATAACATTAATCCTTTTGATACCAATCCTTCTGTGACCACCTCTGCTTCCATGGTACAAACTTTATCTTTTAAAATGATTCAAACAAAACCATTGCTCAGAATTTCTGATCGATTTATGTTCCAAATATCTCTTGAATAATAAAAAGGTATTTTACTGAATTATTCCTTATTTTCAAAACTGACTGAAATGAAGGAATTGTGTTTCAACAGAACTATTATTGGAAAAGGGTCAGAGACACTCCACAACTTATACTTTAATATAAGGAGTACATTGTTCTGTTGACCAAAATACTAGAATATTCCGCTGCAAAGTTACTGTGGCATCCATTTAAAGACATCTGTTTGGGTGGACAAATAAAATAGAGGTACCCGGGTAGGTACCAGGATCAATCCATCTGGATCAGATTTTCTAACCCAAGCTCAACCCCTGCTAAATAGAAGAGTTTTTCTTGTATGCACAACCAAGTCCAGGTCTATGTGGTCTACATTTGGCTTTGTGAACTCAATTGCCTTTTATGAGCAACGAGAAGCCTTCGGCCGATGTTAAAAGCATTTATTATTATTCATGGCTTGGCAGAATCATGAGTTGCAATTATTTTGGCAATTATTTTCGTCTGTCATTATGTTCTGAGTTCAAATTCCACCAAGGTCGACTTTACCTTTCATCCTTTCGGGGTCAATAAATTAAGTACCAGATGTGCTCTGGGGTTGATCTAATCGACTGCCTCCCCCCAGTCCCTCCCCAGAAATTTCGGTCCTTGTACCTAGAGTAGAAAAGAATAAAATAAGTACCAAATGAGAACTGGGGGTTGGTGTAATCGACATGTCTCCCCTCCTCCCTTCAAATTTCCGGCCCTGGGCCCAGAGTAGAATGGATTATTGTTGTTATGAAGGTGGTCAGCTGGCAGAATTATTATTCGCCTGATGGACAAAATGCTTGGTGACATTTCTTCTGCCTCATTTATGAGTTGAAATCCCTCCAAGGTGGACTTCATCTTTGCAGGGTCAATAAAATAAAGTACCAGTCACATACTGGGCTCAACGTTATCAACTACCCATCCCCCTGTCTCCCAAATTTTCAGTCATTGTGCCAACAGAACGAAGGGTCACTCAGATTATTCCGGGCGGTGTGTTGGCAGAATCCTTAAAATATCAGAGCAAATGTCTCGCAGCATTTGTTCCGGCTGTGAAGGTTGTGAGTTCAAATACAGCAGAAGTCAAATTTACCTTCCAACTTTGTGTAGGTTGATAAATTAAAATACCAATTAGTGATGGGATTAATTTAATCACAACGAATCGTTTCCTTGCACATTTATGGTGTTGTACCTTATTTGTGAAACACTTATTACTTTAATTGGTATTCAATGTTGATTTAGTATAGTTTCTGTGTTTTTGTTTGTTTTTTTTGTTTCACTAATTTTATATTGTTTCGTTAATACTAAAAATGAAGAATAAAAACAATTAAAAGTAAAAAGAAAGAATATAAAATGAGGCAACGAATACATAAAAAGCAAAGTTAATTAAAGTCACAAGAGGAAAAGTGAAGTAGAAATTATGATGGTAGGACCAAATATTTATGGTTGCTATGGTTACTGTAAATTATATTACAAACAACAACAACAACAAAAAGAAACAGTAACAGTTTTTTTTTTCTTTGGAAGTTATAAATATTGATAACAGAAAGGGACAGACAGACAGACATTACAGGAGAGAGAGAGAGAGAATATAAGAAATACGTAAAAGTAGAGAAAGATGAGTAATATATATGTATAGACTTACACATATGTACGTATGTGTGTGTGTGTACATATATATGTGAGAGAGAGAGAGAGAGAGAGAGAGAGGTGGGCATTAAAACTATAAAAAAGAAGAGTGGTTGTATATAAATATTTATACATATATATATATATGAATGTATAGACTTAAACACATACATGTAAATATATATACATACATACATATAAATATATGTGTGTGTACATGCATAGTGTGTGTGTGTGTGAGAGAGAGAGAGAGAGACCTAATGAAAAATGTAAACAGTTGAACTAATGTCATTTAATTACTCTTTTCTTTTATAGTGATTAAAACAACATCACCACCACCAACAACAACAACAAGAAGCCGGACAATAAAACTACCTACCACCAAACTTGATTTACTGATAAACACTCTTCATACTAAAGTACCAAAAACAGTTGCAGACAGTCAAATGAGAGGGGGAGAGAGGAAGGAGGGAGAGGGAGAGAGAAGGGAGAGGGAGAGAGAAAGAGAGAGGGGTACATATATATATATGTGTGTGTGTGTGTGTGTAAAAATTAAGTTTTATATTTAGGACCAAAAAACTAGAAGAGCGAAAGACTGTGACTGACTTGAGTGAAAGGGTTGAGTGAAAGGTTTGAGTGAAAGGGTTGAGTGAAAGGGTTGAGTGAGAGTAGTGCAGTAAATTTGCTGGTTCAAATTTTAATGAAGGTCAGTAGCAAAGCATGGTTGTGTGGTTAAACTACAGAGTCCTGGGTTCAATCCCACAATATGGCACACTCTCAGGTGAAACCTTGTGAATGGAGTGTGGGAATCTGCTGTGTGTGTGGGTGTGTGGTGAGGCTGTATGTATGCATGGGTGTACAGCATCCTCATCATTTAACATCTCTTCAAACAGGCATCAGTTGGATGGTTTGGCAGGATCTGACCCAATTACAGGACTCTGCTGAGTTCCAATCTCGGCTCTCTAAACACACACAGGTGCTGGCAGGTCTTTGTAGTAAGAAGCTTGCTGCCCAACCAAATGGTCCTGGATTCAGCCCCACTGCATGGCCCCTTTGGACCAAGTGTCTTCTACTATAACCCCAGGCTGACCAAGGCCTTGTGAGTGGATTTGGCAGATGGAAACCCACTAACTTACTCAAGGTACCATATTGTAGGACAAAATCCCAAACCACCCGAGTTGTGAAGCAAATATTAACCAGACACTGGTGACGCCAGAATATTTTAGGAACAGACATGTTTAGTATTGTGAACATGTACACATGGAAGTATTTATTAATATATACATGTGTATCTGTGTGTGTGTGTGTGTGTGTGTGCCTATATATATATATGTAGATATATATATATATATATATATGTGTATGTATGCATGTATGTATATATAATGTTACTCATCTGTGGAATGGTATTTTGATGAGAAGGAAAGAAAAAACAAAACGAATGAATATCTAATTGAATGCAGAGAATGGCTTTCGTTTTTTAATCTTGCGGAATATCTATTTGTGATTTAATTCCATTTACTTATCAAAAATATCTCAGATCTTGTTACTGAAATTTTTCTTTTTACCTCATAACAACAAACTGCTTATAAGTTGCAAGTCAACTGCTAATCTAAGCTGATAAACTTTTAGATAATCTGATTTAACCCTTCTTGATATAAACCCATCTGAGACCACCACATCTGATTCTGCAAAACAAAAAAACCTTTTGTCTTGTGTTTCTATCATTTTGAAATTGAAACTTCCCACCACTGAAATTTTATGCCAGAATCATTTTCTTGAGTTCTATCCCCAAAAACCATTTTAAACCCTGTAAGACAAACTTATTTCAGACCAACTTCTTGTTCCATGATACAAAAACTGACCTTTTTGAAAACTCTTTTCACACCAACCTTCCTGGGCCCTCCTCTGATTCTCTGCTGACACAAACTTCATCTGCTAATTTCTTTCTCACACCAGCTTAATGAGGACAAAATTATTTTACTAATATTTCATTTTTCTATTTCGTTTACAAGATTCTTGATGTGAACCTGTGTATTGAAACAGATTTTGTAGACTGCTTCTGTTTCACTTCTTTTATTATTATTAGTCAATCATTCTACCAATTAACTAATCAATTGTTTCATTAATTGCTCAGTCAATCAATCATTTGTCAAAAGTAATCTACCGCAGGTAATGCTTTGTTATTTTCAAAATTAACTGAAATGAATTCAGTGTATTTCGACAGAAACATGGAAGCAAGAGGATCAAGGCTATTGTTGTCTCTGATGTTGGCATTGCCATATTAAAACAAACAAAAACAAAGAAAAACCATTGCTATCATCACTACTGCTGCCACTGCCCCCACCACTCCCCCCACCACTGTCACTGTTCCCAAGGAGATTTAGCATAACACAAGGCATGACAAGGCTGGCTCTTTGAAATACAGACACAATTCATTTTCGCCTGCTGAGGGGAGGGGAACAATGTGAAATGAAGTGTCTTGCTCAAGGACACAACATGCTACCAGGTATTGAACTTACGACCTTATGATTGAGAGCCGAATCCCCTAACCAGTGAGCCATGCCCCTCCACAAAAGCCATCTCTTCAGCTGCATTCCAAACACCAGCCGTCAAAGCTGTCCAAGACCTCCTCTTCTTCAATAAACCAAAAACTGACCATTTTAAAATGCTTGAAACAAAAACCTTCCATCAGAATCTATTAAAGTCCCTTTTACTAAGTTGTTGTCCAAACACCAAATCAGTAACAAGGAAATTGGTTATTTTACAAAATTCTTCCAAATTCTTGATTAATTTCAAAACTATCTGAAACTTTCACATACAAAACAGATGGAATGGTCATGGATAGAATGTCTTTTATCATAAGCCATCTGGATTAGGGTTGATCTATAGATACATAACATCACTTTTTAATCACTAAGGTCAAGCATGTCTACCTACCGAAAGTGAGACCGGGTGGCAGTGAGGGTGGTTAGTGTCCGAGTGATGACATCAAATTAACAGCTTTGCTGATGAAAAAATATAACTGGACAATTGTGGTTATATTTTTTACTCTTAAACTGATACCAAAATCCACCCCTAATACCACAATGCCACCCCTATCACCAAATCTTCATCCCAAATACAAGATTTCCATCTCTAAAACCAAAATACCACCTCTAACATTAAATTTTTATCCCAACACTAGTCCTCCACCCCTATCACCAGTCGCCACTCCTATCACCAATCTCCACCCCTTATACTGCCTCTGACATTAAACTTTTACCCCTGAAACCAGATTTCCACAAGACCTACACCCCAAACACTAGACCTCCCTCCTCACATCATAAAATCCCCACCCCTATCACTAGATCTCCACCTCTAAAACCTAACACCCCATCCTGTTTTTCTGCCATTCATTTGGGTTTTTTTTTTTCAATATTTGCAGTTGTGGATGGGGTGGGGGTACGGCGGGGGGGGACACAAAATACTGACTTGTCATTGTGGAATGAATTATACAGAAATGGTGGCGTTGGTGAGGGTTAACGAGGAGAGAGAGAGAGAGAGAGAGAGAGAGAGAGAGAGAGAGAGAGAGAGAGAGAGAGAGAGAGAGAGAGAGGAGACAGAAAAACAGAAAGAAAGAGAAAAATGTTAAGTTAAATGGAAGAAAAGAGAAACATGGGGAATTAGAAAAAATTAAAAAAGAGGGGGGTAAAAATAGAAGGGGAGGACGAGAGAGAGAGAGAGATAATAGGGTGGCAGGGTGTTGTTGTTGGTGGTGGTGGTGGTTGCAGTGGTAAAGAATTTGCATTGCTACAAAAACCTGACAGACTTGCTCTCTAAAATACAATTTCAAAGATGATAAATCCTCTGACAAGCCTGGCACAAATTCAATATGTCCATCTACCCCTATTCCACCCCTAACACAAACACACACACTGTATAAAGCAATAATTATGTTTTGGAAAGAGAGGAAGAAAAAGTTAAATAAATAAATCCAACAAAAACAAAAAACAAAACAGCAACAACAATAACAATAACAACAGCTGTTACTGCAACAACAACAACAACAACAACAGCTATGAGACAATGAGGGAAGCTTCTGCTGCTCACTCAATCTGCTAGAAATAACAGCTGAATCACCCTCAAATCACACAATATCAGTTTAGAGAAAAAGACTGTGTTGGATAATGTGATCATCTGTTCTCTGTATATAGGAAAAAGGATGGATGGGCATGGCTGGAATATTTTATTTATTACTGTAGGTTTGCTCGATGATAGCTGACCTAGGACTGAACAACAACCTGGCACCGACTTCAAGGCTACAACAGCCAAAACCACAACAACAATACCACCACCACCACCACCACCACAACCACCACCACCACCATCATGATATCACCACTCACCACCTCCATGACCACCACCACCATCACAGCTACCACTAACTACCATAACAATCACCACCACCACCACCACCACCACCACCACTACCTCCACAACAATAGCCATCCCTCCCACCACTATCATAACAAGCACCCCCCCACTTACCTCCCACCACCACCATTTCTGCAACAACAACAACAACAGCAGCAGAAACAATGCCTACCAATAAAAAAAGCTGCAATGTTGGAAGAGAGTAAAAGATTTATAGTTTGTTGGTTGTAAAAGTGAAATGGACTTCAATTTAAAAATGAAAATAAAACAAAACAACCCCACCCCCAACTCTGCACCCTCCATTGTTTCCTGTGTAAAGAAGGGGAGGAGGGGTAGGAGGGGGACAGAGACAGATTATTTATGGGTTAAAGATGGAGAGACGGTGGGGGGGAGGGAATGAAAGACGTGGGAGTGATTGTGTATGCGTATGTACGCGTGTGCGTCTGTGTGTGAGTGAGTGTGTGTACATGTGTGAATCTGTGTGTATGTGTGTGCATATGTGTATATATATATATATATATATATATATATGTGTGTGTATGTGTGTGCATATGTATATATATATATCTCCTATGTGTTTGTGTTTGAGGCACAGTGCCATTTCAACAGATCTGAAAAAATGATGGAAACGGATATTCCAGTCACTTCTCCGCCATAAATATTCCAGCTGTTCAATCAACAAAACAATATTATTTCTAATCCAGGTTTCAAATTTTAACACAAGGCCAGCAATTTTTAGGGGAGGGTCCAAGTCGATTACATTGACCCCCAGTATTCAACTGGTACTTTTTTTTATTAACCCCTAAAGAATGAAAGTCAAAATCAACCTCGGCAGAATTTGAACCCAGAAAGGAAAGACCGGACCAGATGCTGCAAATAATTTTATCCCTTAGGGTCAGGGTCTAAATATGTGGCTGGATTTTCAACAGACTTATCTTCTATTTCTTACTTGCTTTCATCATTGGGCTTTGGCCATACGGGAGCATTGCCTTTGAAGGGTTTTAGTCAAACGGATCGACCCCCCACCTCCACCCCACCATGACCACTTAAAGTCTGGTACTTGTTCTATCAAGTCTGTTTTGCTGAAGGACTAAGTTATGATGACTTAAACAAACCAACCCAGGTTGTCAAGCAGTAGTATGTGGGGGCCTTTGTTTTTATACCACCCGGTAGTTGTAAACGAACGCCATGTCACACAAGCTGTGCCATTCATCTCCAGTCTTCTGTCAAAACATGTCTGGCCATGGGGAAATATTCCCTTATTTGGAAACAAGTGGAGGGTTGGGGACAGAAAAGGCATCCAGCCCCCAAAAATGAAAACAGCAACAACCTTTAGAATGGAAAACTTCACACACACACACACACTCTCTCCCTCACACACACACACTGACTGATGGTTAGAAAAATGGACAGGTAGAGCCGCCACATAAATATAGGGGACATGTATAATGTAATAGAGCAGTCAAAAAGACAAAAAAAAAGGAGCCAAGCTGCTGTAATGGGTTCACCTGTTTGTCTTTGGAAAAAAAGGTTATCAAGCATCATTGAGATTTGTCATTATTCCAATATAGAAGTTCAAAAGGAAGGGG
>NC_043020.1:30314189-30319189 GCF_006345805.1 Octopus sinensis
ACACTGTCACCACCCTACCACCATCACCACCACCACCATCATAATAATAATTATTAACATTATAAAAATTCCACATCACCACTGCCACCTTTCCACACCACCACCGATACTAACACCACCACCACTTCTACCACAAACTTCCACACTGTCACCATCCTACCACCACCACCACCACCACCACCACCCAGTTACTGCTACCACAATCATTAGGCGACTCTTCAAGGTCACCCAACTTGCTAGAAATAACAGTCAAGTCCCTCTCAAATCTTAACCCTTTTTCAGGAGACTGTTCATGGTCATCTGAATTGTTAGAAACAACAGCCAAGTCTTGTTGGAATTTCATTTCATCACCTTAGAAACATCCAAAGACATTTTAAGGTCACTGAACTTGCCAGAAATATTTCGCCTCCTTCAAATTCCGACCAATCATCTTAATTGCATAAAAGAAGTTTAATGGTTGTACGGAATTGGTAAGGGAATCTTCTTGCTGTATTTAGTTTAGCATGAGGGATTATGAGGGATTACCAGAAACTCCTGGTCTGGCAGGGTTATCAGGGAGTTGTGCCAATCTGAGACAAAATCTCCGGACACAGGAATGCTGTTGGCCGGTTCTGTCCAAGAAGCACACATAGCAACAAAATGGTTCTTCTTTCATGTTTGAACACTTCTGACTGATGGCTTTTTTTTTTTTACCAAACGACCATTGTTTCTGTAGAAGAGATCCAGCAATTCCTTGTGGTTTTCCTTCGAGTGGGAAGGGCAGGACATTTTCCTCCACTGGAGGATACAGTGAAAGATGTTGAGGGAGATGAATAAGTTGATGGCTTGGCCAAGGACCCTTTGATCTTTGTCCAAGATTCCACCCACTTTTACAAGTTCCACTTGGAGTGAAAGGCAATGGTGGAGAAGGCTGTGCTGCCCTCTGGTAAATTCAACAGAAAGTGGTTGAGAGCAAGAAGGTTGCTTCCTAACCACAAGGTTCAAGGTTCAGTCCCACTGCGTGGCACCTTGGGAAAATGACTTCTATTATAGCCTGGATTTGGTATATGGAAACTGAAAGAAGCTCGTCATATATGTGTGTGTTTGGTGTGTTTATGTTCCTGTAACTTAGTGGTTCAGCAAAAGAGACCAATACAGTAAGTACCAGGCTAAAAAAAAAGGAAATATTGGGGTCAATTCATTCAACTAAAACTTTTTCAAGGCAGTGCTCCAGCATGGCCAGTCTAATAACTGAAACAAGTAAAAAAAAGGAGGGGGGGGGGCTAAAGGGGCTATTCCTAGCTTCCTAGCATGCATTGCCCTTAAAGGTCAAGGAGCTAGAGAAGAGTGGTGGGGGGTCCTTATCCTTGCTAACCAAGGCAATCTAGTATGTGTGGGGTTGCTGCATGGCACCAAAATAACTCCTCTTGAGACTTTACCAAATCACCATCCTTGCCTTCATCTTCATCTTCCAGTTCATTTATTGTTTTACCTCATTCAATTTCTATGCAATCCTTACTCACCATTTTTATCCTGTCCATGTTGTGTCCCCCTCAACTGTGGCAAATGAAACACAAGTCTGTTGTTGTTATAATTAAGATGGCAAGCGGGCAGAATCGTTAGCACACTGGGCAAAATGCTTGGAAGCATTTTGCTTGTCTGCATGTTCTGAGTTCAAATTTCACTGAGGTTGACTTTACCTTTCATCTTTTCAAGGGCAATAGAATAAGTACCAGTTATGCACTGGGGTCAATGTAATCAACTTACCCCCACCCCTGAAATTGCTGGCCTTGTGTCAAAGTTAGAAACCAACATTATTATTCCTATCAAGATGGCAAGCTAGCAGAAGCAATGAGCACACTGGGACAAAATGCTGGACAGTGTGTCTCCTGGCTTTTGTTTCAAATTCCACAGAGGTCAGCTTTGTTTGTCATCCATTCAGGGTCAACAAAATAGGGGCTGGTTGAACGCTTGGGTTGATGTAATTAACCAACCCCATCTTCCTTGAATTTCTGGTCTGTGTCAAAATTTGAAACCCTGGTGGCAAGCTGACAGAAGCGTTTGTGCATCGAGCAAAATGTTTTGTGGCATTTTTTTCTGTTTTTTCTATGACCCAAGTTCTGATTTTGACCCGTGACCAATTTTTCCTTTTGTGCAGGGCAGCAAGCCCACAGCCACATTATCCAAAGTAGAGTGGGATCGAAGAGATTTAGTTGTTATTTCTAGCACATCGAACCACCATAGATAGATTTCATCAACTTGCCCCTCAGGTGAAAGAAGAACCTTGCAGGTGTGGAGGGGGGAAGAGAAGGAGGAAGTGGATTAAGGGATGGGGAGAAGGTAGAGTTAATGACACTGGAAAAAGAGAGTGACAAGGAATAAGAGTTGGTGGTGGTGGTGGTGTGAGGAGTGAAAGTGAAATATGAGGTGGACAGATAAGAGAGATTAGAAAGCAGAGGATGTAATAGAGTCAGAGTAAATTATCAGGTGGGGGTGGGTGGGGGGTATTATATAGGTAAGGGGGAAGGGTGGAGGAAGACAGAAGGGGAAGAATAAAGAGAAGAGATTAAATCTGGGTTGTGAGATAGAGGAGGGAGGGAGAGAAAGAGGAGGAGGAGGAAGAGGAGCAATAAGATGAACTCAGAGATATAAAAGAGTAAAAAGCAGGATGAGGGCTGGACGAAGAGTTAAATGGATAATTAATGAGGTTGACTTTGGCATCAGGTTTGAAATGTTTACAAAGCAGAGGGAACTGCATACACACAAATACATACACACACACACATATATATATAATTCTATTAGTATGATAAACACAAAATGCAGTTGATGCTGTTTGTTCCCTACGCCTGTTTCGCTATTGTGGCTATTTGCTTTACTCTGCAGTGAATATTCATAGAACAATTGGATGCAGATCCACAACTGTTCTCCTGGGAAACACTTTACTACATTATGTTGACACAGATTAAATGCTATATGCAATATATTTAAGCCACAATATACAGATTCTGGGCCCCTACATTAATGGGAGCAGTCACTGCAAGTTTTGCATAGCTGAGTGAGCAAGGATCCTCATAGACTCCCTGAAGCCAGGATTACTGTACTCTCACCAGCAAATGCTACCTACTGCAAGTATGGGATTCTCTGTTCTTTGATTATATCTGGAAAGATCCTTATGAATTAAAAGCAGCCTGAGGGAAAAACTCCCTGTTCATCGTCTTTTGGCCCAGATGAACTGGTCTAAGGAAGATAACCTATCCTTGCCAACCTGGATTGTTTATTCTTTGGTTGCTTACTAATTAACTGACCGTAACAGATTCTTGCCTTCAATAGTCGAAGTGTTATATTTATTTGTCTTTGACTTTAGACTCTGATGAGCCATCACTTTATGACCAGACACAGACTTAACTGCATATATATATATATATATATATATATATATATATATGTGAATGCATACATTTGAATAGAAGTATGTTATTTGTCCAGTACCATTGGTTTCCTGTAGAAATTCCTACATTTTATTCAACTGGAAGTCGAACTGTGAAAGACATCCATGAAATAAATGGCAGAGTGTCACTTGACATTCGAATTCTGGAAGAATGCCATTTACACATCAAATTCATGCTTGATCTAATGGTTAGGGATTTGCATTTGCGATTGTCAGATTGTGGATTCGATTCCCAGACTGGGCAGTGTGTTGTGTTCCTGAGGATTTTATGCTGCTCAGTTGCTGTGGGGAAGGGGACGGGCATGTCAAAGAGCAGACCCAACATTTCCTCTGCAGGTCATGAAAGGCGACTGAAAGAGGTTGAGGCAGGAAACCAAACAGTGATATTTTGAAACCATTCAATACGTGTGTTTCAGGTCAGTGAGATAATATAATAGGAAATGCATCCATTACGTGAAACCTTCCTCAGTTAATGTGTGTGTGTGTGTGCATATATATATATATATAAAGACAAATGAAACAAGGAAAAGTGATAGGTTGACATTTTGGAAAAACTCTTTATCAAAATGGAATTAAAAAATAAACAAAAGAAAATAAACAATACTTGTTTAAAGCATGCATGTATCTTTCAACTACATGCTGTGTAGAATGTTGTGTGTGTGTGTGTGTGTGTGTATGTACATATATTCATATGTATATGTATGTCTCTCTCTGTATAAATATATATATATATGTATGTATGTATGTATATTTGTGTGTGCGTGTGTGTGTATTTTTGTTTACTTTGGCACATGATGTGCTGACTGAAGATGATAGCATTTATAACAGTTGTTCATTATTTCAATTAATCAATCAACGGACTGAGTAAACGAAGCCAAGAATGCACCTCAAATGCATAACAATAACAGCTGTAAGTCAACAAGGCACAAATAAATGTACAAAGCCCATTATTAATGCCTTTTCTGAGATATGCACAGATATATATCATCATCGTTTAATGTCTGTTTTCCATGCTAGCATGGGTTGGACAGTTCAACTGGGGTCTGGGAAGCCAGAAGGCTGCACCAGGCTCCAATCTGATCTGGCAGTGTTTCTACAGCTGGATACCTTTCCTAACGCCAACCACTCCGTGAGTGTAGTGGGTGCTTTTTACGTGCCACCTGCACAGGTGCCAGACGGGGCTGGCAAACAGCCATGATTGGATGGTGCTTTTTACGTGCCACCAGCTCGGGGGCCAGGCGAGGCTGGCAATGGCCACAATCGGATGGTGCTTTTTACGTGTCACTGGCACAGAGGCCAGTCGGGGCAGCGCTCAGCGCAGGAGTGGCTGTGTGGTAAGTAGCTTGCTTACCAACCACATGGTTCCTGGTTAAGTCCCACAGTGTGGAACCTTCGCCAAGTGTCTTCTACTATAACCCTGGGCTGATCAAAGCCTTGTGAGTGGATTTGGTAGACGGAAACTGGAAAAAGCCCATATATTTATATACATATTTGTGTGTCTGTGTTTGTACCCCCACCATCACTTGACAACCGATGTTGGTGTGTTTATGTCCCTGTAACTTAGCAGTTT
>NC_043020.1:30324189-30356689 GCF_006345805.1 Octopus sinensis
GCGTAGGGCCAGCATCCTTACCAAGAAGAAAGTGAAGTTACAAAAGCATTGATGACAATTCAGGACTCAACAGAGACCCTGGGAGAAGAAGTCCCTTGCTTGGGGAAATGCTTGCTTGAAGTATGGGAATCTATGAGGGAGGTGGGAAAAGTGAATGATTGAAGCAGAACTGAAATGACAGGGATCCATCCGGAGAGAAGCGGAAGTGAGGGCCCAGAGTTGAGAGCAGCAGAGAGATGATGTGAATGGCCTCCATTGGGAGGGAAAGGGACTAAGTAAATAATAATGCATCTGTGTGTGAATGTACTTGTTTGTGTGTGTGTGGTTGTATGGTTTGTGAAGGCAAGTAGCTGAGTGGTTAGGGTATATGGCTTGTGAGTGTAAGGTTATAAGTTCAATTCCCAACAGTGTGTTGTGTCCTTGGACAAGACACTTTATTTCACTTTATTGCTCCAGTCCACTCAGCTGCCAAAAATGAGTTGTACCTGTAATTCACGAGGGGTCATCTTTGTCACATTCTGTGTCATGGTGAATCTTCCTGAGAACCACAGTGATGGCATGCATGTCTGTGGAGTACTCAGCCACTTGCACGTTAATTTCATGAGCAAGCTGGGACACTCACCATTGTAAGCAAAGGAGTGCCAGAAGTAATGCCTAAAAGGTTAGAAAGTTCAATTTTCAGTGACATGGTCACAGGTTCAATTCCACTCACTTCATGGCACCTTAGGTTGCATCTCTCTCAAGACTTAGAAGACAGAACTGGGGCTCAACCATGGCACACCTTATGCTGCATTGATTCTTCCCAAGAATTAGGCCATGGGTACGTGTGTCAGTGGAACACCAGCTTTTAAGACATTGTCTAACTTGGACTCCAGCTTTCAATGTATCCTTTCTTGTTGATGTTTGACTCCAGGTCAACAGACCAATGCTCAAATGAGCATCCCATCTTTTATTCTGTCACAATGTATCTAAGACTACATTATTGAATGTCCTCTCTTGTTGTTTAGCCCTGGGTCACTCAGACTTAAAATTGAAGGTATTCCAGTTACGACCATCCCATCTTTTTTCTGTCATAGTGCACCTAAGACTACATTTATTGAATGTCCTCTCTTACTGGAGTTTAGCCCCAGGTCAAGCTTCACCCAACAGACCTATGATAAAAGGTTTTCTAGCCAAGGCCGTCCTCTCCCTTATTCTGGACAGTGCATCAAGACCCACATTTGTGCTTCTTGTCTTTTAACACCAGGTCAGTCCTGATCTAACAGATTTAGGATCAAAGACGTTCTAACTATGACCATCTCATCTTTTGTTCCAAAAGAGTGCATCTTGAACTACAATTATCGATCATGGGTCTGCTGGATTCGATTGGTGATGACCATGCCAACTTTTTGAGACACAAGTGTACCTTGGAGTACATTAACCAATGTTCTCTACATGCTGTCATTGTTGCTGTTGTCGTTCGTATCCCAGTAACAGCTGTTTGACACAAACTCCACAAGTCAGCCATGGTTGGATGCTGCTTGCGGACGAGAGAAAAAGAGTGTTTAGTGACGACGGATGTTGTTGATGTTGTCACTCTTTGTGTGTTCCAGTGGCCGATGGTGGACGATGACGATGACTACAGACACCAGCCCCTTGGTGAAGGTTATTATAAGGGAAATAATGGAAGAGAGTGGAGAATAGGGAACACAGGAGGAGGGGGAGAGGAGTTATGAGAGTGGAGAGAGGAAAGGGAGAAGGGTTGGATGAGGTGGAGTGTGAAGTGAAGGGGAGAGGAAAGGACAAGAAGAGAGGGGGAAGGGTAAGAGTGGAGAGAAAGTAAAAGAGAAAGGTTTGTAACAAAGATGGAGTGGGGGGAAAGGAAGAGCTTTGAGAAGGGGTGAGGTGAGAGGAAGGGAAGGGGGAAGTGACAAGAGAAGGAGGAGGGGATGAGGGTGAGGCGGCGGCGGCGGTGGTGGTAGTTTTTTTTTTTGGCCAACAAACAAGAAATAACTGGGAATTATTGTGAAAATTTGTTTTGGTAAAGAGAGAAAGAAAGAAAGTGAGAAAGGAAAGGAGAGTAAGGAGTTTGGGGCGGGTGGTGGGGAAGCGGGCAGAGAGGAAACAGAAATGGAATTTTCAAATAAAAGTTTGTGGTGGTTTGGGAGGGGGGGAGTTTCAAAATAAATGATAATGAAAGCAATAACAAGAGAAATGTGTCTTATTAAGTGAAAATATAATAAAGAATTGGAAATATTAACTAGAAAAGGGGGGAGTGGGGGAGAGGAAGAGAGAGAGAGGAGGAGGAGGAGGGGGAGTTAGCTCAGTGGGGGTTGGGGGGAAGGGGGAGTTGATAGATAGGTAGATGGGCAGATGGAGAGAGAGAGAGAGAATGAGGGGTAGACAGTTACATAGATAGATAGAGCAATGAACAGCAAGCTAGATAAGTAGATGGATGGATAGATAGATAAGTAGGTAGGTGGGTGGGTAGATAGATAGACAAACAGACAGACAGATAGGTAGATAGATAGATAGACATACAGAGAGACAGACATATAGATAGATAGAGATTGTTGCTAAGCCCAATTCAGCACAAATCCATGAAGGATATGATTGAAGGCCTTCTCATCTTGTTTTTGTCTGTCCACTCTGTTCTATTTAATATAGTTCGGTGTGATTTGAGGGACATTTGGCTGCTGTTTCGAGCTGATCAGGCAACCACACAGAGGTTTAAATTAATAGAAGTAATAGTATTACTTGTGATTGCAGTTTAACCCTAGGTCAGAACTAGCAGTGCGATAATCACAGCCGTTCCAACCATAGCCACCTCATCTTAGTTCCAAATCTTTTACCTTTTACTTGTTTCAGGCATTGGACTGTGGCCATACTGGGGCACCACCTCGAAGGGTTTTTAGCTGAATGAACCAACCCACCCCCTACTGTACTTATTCTATTGGTTTCTTTTACTGAACAGCTAAGTTAAGGGGATGTAAACAAACCAACACCACATGTCAAGTGGTGGTGGGGGATAAATACAGACAAAAGACACCACACACACACGCACATGTATGTATGTGTGTATATATATATATATATATATATATATATGATGGGCTTCTTTCAGTTTCCATTTACCAAATCCCCTCACAGGCTTTGGTTGGTCTGAGGCTACATTAGAAGACACTTGCCCAAGGTGCCATGCAGTGGGATTGAACCTGGAACCATGTGGCTGGGAAGCAAACTTCTTACCACATGGCCACATCATGGTTTGCTGCATTGTCTCCAATATTTCTGTCTGAAATTAAGACGTGTGATCTTAGGGGGAGATAGAACTGGCTGCTATTTCTAGCAGGTTGAACACAGTGGTGGTTGTGATGCCAGTGGATTGCTGGTGGTGGATGTTGAGAGAGGGAGGCGGGTGGAGTGGAGAGAATTGAGGAGGCGGGCAAGCTGAAAGGATTTGCAAGTGTGGAAGACCTGGTGATAATTTTCAAATAAATTAAATAATTGAAAAGACGAGGAAAAGAAAGGAGAGGAGGGGAGGAGAGCAAGGCGGAGGAGGAGATGGTGACGGTGGAGGAGGTGGGGACGTCGGGGGGGGAAAGGGAGACGGAGTGGGGAGAGGGGATTGATTGTTTGTCTGATTGACATCAGAGACTGGGGGGTTGGGGGTGAGGAATAGGGAGCGAAACTGGGGTCTATGTGACGGGTTATGGATGTGTGTATGCATGCGTGTGCGTGTATGGGGGGGGGGGGGGTTGTGGGGAGTGAGTGCTATATTCTTTTGTTCGTTTCATTCATTCAACTGCGGCCATGCTGGAGCACCACTGCCTGCCTTCAAGGGTGTTAGTTGATTAAACCTCCACCAATATCTATTTTAAGCCAGCTACTTATTCTATTGATCTCTCTCTGCTGAACTGCTAAGTTATAGAGACACAAATATTCTAATACTGTTTGATAAGCAGTAAAACACATACACACACACATATACACACATACATATACATAGAGAAACATACACACATCCTAATCAGAGTGAAACTGGAGATTCAGTGGTAAAAATTCTATTATTATTATTATTATTATTATTATTATTATTACATCATAAATGAATTCATGATGTAATTATGGAAACATTTTTGCAACAGAATCTCCAGTTCCATTCTCGTCTTGGATATATTGCTTTGCAGTCTATTCAAATGTTTTGAATACCAAATGAAAAAAAAAAACAAAAAAAAGCCTAGAGAGCAAATCTATTTTGTTTAATATTTTCATTGGAAACTGGATCAGCAGGAATTTAGATGGAGATCTAAGCAAAGGTCAACTATTTCTCTGTCTCATTTGAAATAACATCATTTCAGTACATACAAGAGGGTGTTTTGGGGTAAAAGAAAATAGAGGAGGATCAGTTAATTAGGATTTTATTCAACATATTCCCCTCTTAAATTCAAATGCTTATTGCAGCAGTCCCTTGGGTTTTCTAAGCCCTGTAAAAGAACTCAGATGGTTGAGCCTCCAACCAGACCTTTCGTGATATCCTTAAAGCCAGGAAGTTTTCGGCACCCCCTCGTACATACATACATTATCATTATCATCCATGTTCCATGTTGAGGACGTGGGTGGCTATGGTGTTTTAATTACAATTGTAAAATTGAGGTTTCGATTCCTGAACCAGATAATGCATTGCGTTCTTGGACGAAACACCTCTTTCACACTGCTCCCTACCCTCTCAGCTGGCAAAATTGAGTAATCCTGTGACAGACTGGCATCCTGTCCAGGGGCAGGGGGAATATATGTGTCACAGAAACCAAGAGACTGGCCCCTATAGTCTATGCACTCAGGAAGGACAAGATCCTTATCTTTATCCTGTCATGTTCCATGCTGGTTGGACAGTTCGACAGGATCCGGTGTGTGTCCAAGGACTGCATTGATCTCCAATAAATGCTTACTTTGGCAGGGTTCTCTACAGCTGGATGTCCTTCCTAATACCAACCACTTTACATTATAGACTGGGGGGGGGTGTCTAGTCATGCCTGCTGCAGTATTGGAGTTGCCATGTAGTTTGACCGTTGTTGGTGCAGCTGGGCCTAACACATTGTAAAGCAAATGCCATCAGGAGTGATATACTTCAGTGGAGAAGGCAAACAAATAGTTTTGGTGTAAAAAAGAAACCATAATTAGAAGAATCCCGAGCGAAACCTTGTAACACTGCTTACTGGTTTGCTCAATATTCTCTTAGCATTTCAGTGGTGGTGGTGGTTGGGTGGTGGTGCACAATGATGCCATCGAGAAGAAGGCCCTGAAGTGCATTCTCGCCTGATGACCCCATAAACTTGCAAGCATCTGGTATGCAGCTATTTCAACTAGTAGCACTTGTATCTGCAAGTTGTTGTTTGCCAAAAAATCTAAAGGGAATATTTTTTTGTATTTATACAGCTCGATGTATGATTGTTACTGGTGGGTTTAGAGCAGCACAAAGAGTGTCACCATCCTCTGTGCCTCCAGTGAAGGTGGCATGCAGTGAGACTGAACCTGGGACCATGGGGTTGGGAAGAAAGCTACTTACAACAGAGGCCAAGACTAAATATATATATATATACAGAAGGCGGCGAGCTGGCAGAATTGTTAGCACGCCGGGCGAAATGCGTAGCCGTATTTCATCTGCCGTTACGTTCTGAGTTCAAATTCCGCCGAGGTCGACTTTGCCTTTCATCCTTTCGGGGTCGATAAATTAAGTACCAGTTACGCACTGGGGTCTATGTAATTGACTTAATCCCTTTGTCTGTCCTTGTTTGTTCCCTCTATGTTTAGCCCCTTGTGGGTAGTAAAGAAATATATATATATATATATATATACACACACACATATATATAGTTATACACAGATATATACATATATACAGATATATATACCTGTATACATACATATATATACACAGATACATACATATATATATATATTATATATATCTGTATACATACATACATAGATACATACATAAATACATGCATATATGTACCCCATCAGTAAAATTCTAAATGCTGTGCTCCTGCCTGCAAATATACAAATTCAGGTTTGTGTGTTTGGGCTTCAGAATATACGAGAAGAGAATTACTATTTTTCCATGACTGAAAACTTCATAAAACTTAGTCATAAATAAAAGATTAATATTTACAATTGAGTTTATTATAATAAATATATTTACTCTACACAATGTATTGAGTGCTCTGGCTATTATTCAGGAAACTGCTTAGAAATATATGTGTGTATATTATTATATATATATATTATATACAAATGTATACATTATCATATATATATACATACACACACACACATACATACATAGTTTATGAAAAGAAAAAATCTCTCTCTCTCTCTCTCTCATATATATATATATATATATATATATATATATATATATATATATATACATATATATCTATATACATACATACTTTAGAAAAAGCACCTCCATACTTATCTTTCATGTACTGTTTAATATCTAATTTTATCAAAATATAACCGTACACACACACACACACATTTGTATTCATTTAAATGTTTATCTCTGTTTATAATTATCTTCTGCTCTCTCTCTCTCTCTCTCTCACTTGAACCCAGGCTCTCCCCCTCTTCTACATAAACACATCATCATACACTATTTGTATTGGATATTATTTATCTATATAATTATCTCTCTCTCTCTCTATCTATGCACACATACTTTATAACTCTCTCTGTATTTGCTACTCTCTTTTTACCTCTTTCTCCCTATTTATACAGACATGCACACACATAGATGTGCATATTTACATATACATACATATATATATATATATATATACATATACATATATTATAATATATATATATATATATATATATATATATATATGTATAAGGGTGTGTATATATATATATGTATAAGTGTGTATATATATATATATGTATAAGTGTTATATATATATATATTATAATATATGTATAAGTGTGTGTGTAATATATAGATATATTATTAATTATAATATATATATATGTATAAGTATATATATATATATGTATAAGTGTGTAATATATATATATATATATCTATATATGTATAAGTGTGTGTATATATATATATAGATATATATATATATGTATAAGTATATATATATATATGTATAAGTGTGTGTGTATAATATATATAATATATATATATGTATAAGTGTATATATAATATATATATATGTATAAGTGTATATATATATATATATATATATATGTATAAGTGTATATATATATATAATATATAATATATATATATATATATATATATATATATATGTATAAATGTACATATATATATATAAGTATAAGTGTACACACACACATATATACATATACACACATGTACATACTTACACACACACACATACATTCACATACATTCACATATACACATCAAGGTGTTACTCATTACAAAGGTAGATAAAACATAAATGAATTCTGAAGAACAGAAACAACAAACAAAAAAACAAACAATAAAAACGCCACCACCACCACCACCACAACAACAACAACATCACAACAATAACAACGCCTCAGCTCCTGTGTTGTTGGTGAATAAACAGTTGTGAATCTGAGATTTAATTAAATTCACTCTGTTTAGAAGCAATTTTATTAAAATTAATTTCACAAAGCCTGTACGATAGATCTGAGTGAAGGTACCCACCACCACCACCACCACCGCCACAAACGTTTGGGCTCATGCCAGCCCTGATCCAGCAGATGCTTGATCAAAGCTATTCCACTCATGACCATCACATCTATTTCTTGTGTGTGCGTATTTATGTTTATATATATCATCATCATCATCGTTTAACGTCCACTTTCCCTGCTGGCATGGGTTGGATGGTTTGGTAAGCGCCGGCCATCCAGGGAGCTGTCCAGGCTCTTGATTGTCTGTTGTGGCAGGGTTCCTATCACTGGGTGCCCTTCCTAACATGCCAATCCCTTTACAGAGTGTGCTGGGTGCTTTTATGTGGCACCAGCATCTGTGCTGTATATGCGCAACTGGCACAGGTGCTCTATATGTGGCACTGGCACAGGTGTGTTTTGCACAGCACCAGCACCTGTGAACCCGCAAGACAAGGACCTCTCTGTTGACAAAGGGACATGCCTGGATGTATGGATGGCCACACGTATATGTCTCTGTCTTCTTTCAGTTTCCGTTTCCATCTACCAAATCCACTTAAGGCTTTGGTTGTCCTGGGACTATAGTAGAAGACACTTGCCCAAGGTGCTGTGCAGTGGGACTGAACCCAAGGCCACATGGTTGCTAAGCGAACTTCTTAACCACACAGCCATCCCTACTTTCATTTGTTCACCCATTACATTGCTTTTTGGACAATTCTTGGTTGCCTGGATTCCATCTCCCAATTATTTATTTGGTCTGAGCACTAATCCATCTGCATCCAGGCCTTTCGGTCTACTCTTACACACACACACAGATGATGTTAGTGAATGTATTTGTTCATTGGTTTTAATGTCCATTTTTGTTGATGCCAGCATCGGTTGGACAGAAGCCTAGTTAAGCTGCCATTCAGTGGATGACCTTCATGTCATTAACCCTTATCTGTTTTTTTCAAATGAAGAAATTTTGTAATCCATTGGTCTTTGAAATTGCAGAGCAACTGGCTGCAATGTTATCAAATAACGCAAATATCACATCACCATTTTTAGTCTCAAGAACTGGTGAGAAAGGAAACTGAAGAATGTCAACGTTCATGTGTGCATGCACACACAGGATGAGCTTTCATACCATTTCTGTCTACCAATGCCACTCACAAAGCATTGCTTAGCCCAGGGCTATAATGGAAGATATCTATCCAAGGGACTGTGCAATGGAACTAAACCAAAGACCACATCATCATCATCATTTAACGTCCTCCTTCCATGACGGCATGGGTCGGATGGTTTGATGGGAGCTGGCAAGTCAGGGGACTTCACCAAGGTCCACTGTCTGCTCAGGCCTTATTTCTACAGCTGGATGTCCTTTCTAATGCCAATCACTCTACAGGAGGTGGACTGGGCGCCTTCTATATGGCACCAGCAGCAGAAGCAGCAGTGGGGTTCCCAAGTAATTTGCAAGACAAAATCCCCTCAACTGGGAGGGGAGAGTAATATTGAAGGAGTTGACTTTGTGTCAGGAGAAGAGAGTTTCGAGTATGGAAAGAGAGGGAGAGAGAATGGAGAGGAAGAGAGGAGAGAGGGGGAGAGCATAAAGAGAAAGAGAGATGAGGAAATAGGGGAGAGGGGAAAAAGAGGGGAGGGAGGGGGAGAGAGCTCTTTCACCGTCCTCAATAGGAAATACTAAAGAGTGATAACTCTGGGCAGATTCAAAGTCATAGCTTCAACCGAAAATGTTGGTCCAAAGGACCAGAAACATGTATCTGAGAATCCACTAGAGGGAAGCACCAGGCAGATATGGTGTTTTTACAACAGTCACAAATTTGCCTTTAGAAGTTGAAATACGTTGCAAACATATTTTAACTAACCTGGAATTGGTTTATTCTTTGTCACAGATTGGCACTGGAGCGGCTTTATACACACACACACACACACATACATATATATACATACACATACATAAATATATGTACATATACACACACACACACATATATATACATACACATACATAAATATATGTACATACACACACACACATATATATATAAATATGTGTATATACATATAAAAATAATATATGTATACATATATACAATTTCATTTGTATATAGACATGTACATGGGTATGTGAGTATATATATATATATATATATATATATATATATATGTATGTATACATATATATATGTATGTATGTATGTTTATGTGTGTGTGTGTGTGGGTGTGCATGTTGTGTATATAATGAATGGAATGAAGATGGGGAAATAAGTGATGGAGGAAGATAATTGGCCAAGAAGAGAAATTTTAATAAGTATTCTTTATTCGGGTTTTGGTGCGTGTTGATTTTGCCGTTAATGAAATGTTTAATAAGCCAACGAAATTACAGAGAAGCCTTGGCAAATATGAGAGCCAATGTTTGGATTGCTTGCGTTTCTATGTCGGTAGCCATTGTTGGCTACACTGAAAGAGGAGAAGTGGCCGACAAGATGAAGAGGAAGGAGAGGAAGGAGACAAAGGAAGACACTTGAAGAGGAAAACAAAAGAAAAATATGAATAAATTGTTGAGATATTTGAATAAAAAATAAAGATTTGCATCTGGGTATTGTGATGATAGCTTTTTAAAATACACACACACACACACGTATGTATATACACATAAACATGCACACACATACACATATATATATATATAGATTGATATATATATATACACACATTATATGTCCATGTGGGAATGTGTGGTTTAGTGGTCAGGGTGTTGCATCTAAGATTGTAAGATTGATGTTTCAATTCCTGGGCCAGGCGATGCATTCTGTCCTTGAGCAAAACACTTCACTTCACGCTGCTCCAGTCCACTCAGCTGACAAAAGTGGTTAACCCTGTCACAGGCTGGCACCCCATCCAAGAGGGGAATATATACACCACAGAATCTGAGGAACTGATATTTTTAGCCTATGACTTGGGAAGGACACTTCATCCTTTGACATATGTGTGAGAGTGTATATGCATACATACATACATACATACATACATATATATATATATATATTATATATATATAGAGAGAGAGAGAGAGAGAGAGAGATAGAGAGAGAAACAGACAGACAGACAGACAGACAGACGTGTGTGTAGTGCGTATGTGTATATATATATATATATATATACACATAAAGTGAGAGGAAGGAGCAAACTGCAACATATATGTAGATATGTATGTATACACATGTGTGTATATATGCACACACACACACACACATCCTTTTGTGCATTCTATTGTCTGTGCTATTTCTTGTATGAATTTATTTTTATATAATTTTTTTTCCTCGTCTTTTCTTAAGTAAAGGATTTGCTTCTTACCATTTATTTTGGTTCTTCAGTCAACATCAATAGTGTAAACATTTTCTCCATTAATTCTATTGATTCCCCCAAAAAACGAAAAACAATAAAACAAAAACCAAAAACTAAAAAAAAACACAATATAAATACATAAAAATAAAAGCAACAACAACAACCTTACTTTACATAAGTAAAAGAAAGAAATACAAAGATAAAACACACCACCAATAACAACACCCTGACTCAGCAATAAATCTATAGAAATATAGAAAATTATCTTTAGTTGCTTTTGTTGTTTTTTGTTGTTGTTGCTTATTTTTTTTTATATTGTATGTTAGTTTTTGTTTTTTTATTGGTTGTTACAAGATAAAAAAAATAAAAGTTTTTACATCGCTGAGGAGGAAAATATTCATGTCATTGTTTTTAAAGTATCATGTTGGGTTGCTTGCTATATATGGGTTTTTTTTTATTGTTTTTATCATCCTGGGTTTGGTTATTTTTATCTTTTGCTGTTGTTCTTTTATTTCCATTCCCTACCCCCCGACCCACCCCCCACACGCCACCTTTTAGCACAGCAGCCTTCGGAGATTGGCAAACATCGCGGATTTTTATAGTTGTTTGACATCGGATCCTACAGAATGGTAAATGTGCAGCACAGAATTATGATAGACAGGCTGCATCCTCATCCGTGGATGTGTGCAATTATTTGAAACAATACATCCATGTAATGTTTAGCACAACCATGACATGAGCAGTATGTTCTCAGGGTAAATACAGAATATTCATGATATATGAGCAGTATGTTTATGATATATATGCAGTATATAAATTATATGTATATTTATGAAATGTGTGCAGTGTATACACACACACATGTAATGTGTAGCATATCCATGACATGAGCAGTACGTTCTCATGATATATGGGCAGTATATTCATGATATATATGCAGTGTATAAATCATATGTATATTCATGGAATGCGTGCAGTGTATACACACACACATATTTTTGAGTTCTTCATTTCTGTTTATATATATATATATATATATATATATATATATATATACACACCTTATTAATAAAGCTGGAAAGACATCACAAAAACTGTTACTCAGAGTTGGATGGGTGGATAGACAGCTAGATAAATAGATAGATATGTGTATATATCATCATCATCATCATCACCATCACCATCATTTAATGTTTACCTTCCATGCGATCATGGATTGAATGGGTTGACAAAAGCTGGCAAGCAAGAGGGCTAAGCCAAGATCTCTTTTTTTCTCTCTCTCTCTTTGTATATATGTATATATATATATATATATATACAGGTATATATATGGTGGTGTGGTCAAGATGTCTACTTCCCAAGCTCCATGGTTTCAGGTTCAATATGACTGCATGGCATCTTGGAGAAGTGGGTGTCTTTTATTATGGCCATGAGAGTGGATTTGATAGAGAGGAACTGAAAGAAACCTATTACACACACCCACACACAACAGGCTTCCTTTAGTTGGCCTGAGGCTGTAGTAGAAAACACTTGCCCAAGGTGTCACGTAATGAGACTGAACCCAGAACCATGTGGTTGGGAAGCTTGCTTCTTACCACACAACCAGGCCAGCCACCACGTATTCGTACACATCTGCAACGTTAGTTGAGCAATAATTAGAAATAATTTAAACGAGACATAAATATCCAAATCTAATTTTCTACCAAAGTTTTTATCGTGATTATTATTATTGTTATTATTATTATTATTTTCATTTTTTCAACCGAGAGTTTATAAAATTTTATCTAATTAAAAGAATTAATGAAGAAAAACAAGACTATTCAACAAAAGCATATTTTCTAATATTGACCCAATCTTAAAATACAGAAAGCATTGAATTCTGAAAGTATTCCATTATCAACTTTCTTAACCCCACCACCACCACCACCACCACAAAGTACTACTACCACCACCACCAGTTTCAAGACTTGCATCACCACCACTGTTGTGAACACCACAACTACCACCACCATGAACTACTACTACTACTACTACCACCACCACCACACGAACAACAACAACAACCATTACACCGCCACCACCACTGCTACTACTACCAATTCCCCCCCCCCCCACCACCTTCACCCCCCCATCTTCCTGCTTCTTCTCCACCCCTCAAAGAATTGCTGCAAAGAAGCCTTGTCTCTCCCCAGTTACTACAATGCCACAATGTCATTTAGTTGAATTCTAATCACCAATTATAGAAATTAACATTAAACTATATCCAATTTGCAGAATAATAGGATAAACTCAAAATTAGCAAATCAATACTTTCTGCAAATTTTCATATAATCTAATATTATTTATTTATCATTAGATTGAAAATTATTAGGTTTTGTCTATTTTTTTTCTCCTTTCCAAGAATTTTTACCGTTGTTGTTTAACTTCAGGTTAGTCGAGCAGACAAACCTGAAACAAAATGGATTCAAGCTGTGACCATCCTGTCGTATTTCTATGTACAGGAAATCCAAAACCCATATTATAAAAGGTGTCCTTTTCTAAAACATGTTAAGCAATCCAGCTGTGACCATCCAGGCTTGTTCTTAAGTATAGGGAATCCATGATCAAATTAATCCAATGTGTACTTTTCTATAACATGAAAAGCACTCCAGCTGTGACCATCACATCTTATTTCCTAAAATAAAAAAAATGGTGTAATTTGAAGGAAATTTGGATGCTATTTTTAGAAGGTTGAGCGACCACAAAGAGGCTTATTCATTGATTCATAATGAAGTTACCAATGGTGAAGCAGAGGTGAAAGCCCCCCCCCCCCCCGAATAAATTGATAGGATTGAAAAAATTGAACAGTAACATATTACATTATTCAATTTTGACGGATATTTGTCCTCATCTTGTTTGTTGTTAACACATCTTTTCGGCTGATGTACCCTCCAGCCTTCATCAGGTGTCTTGGGGGAAATTTGGAACCTGAGTTCTCATTCCGAAGGTATTTTTCAATGTTATTATTATTCAGGTCACTGCCTGGAATCGAACTAAAATTCACTCCATAACTGCCCGCAGACATATGGTGTACTGGTTAAGAGTGTGGACTACTAACTCCAAGATACTGATGCAAAATGCTGATGACACACAGACACACACACACGACAGACTTCTTTCAGTTTCTCTCTTCCAAATCCACTCACAAGACTTTGGTCAGCTGAGGCCATAGTAGAAGACACCCGACCAAAGTGCCCAGAACCATGTGGTTGGGAGGTAAACTTTGTACCACAGAACCTTGCCTGCATATATATATATATACGTATCATGAGCCTGGTGCAGCCATCTGCCTCCCCAGTCAAACTGTCCAACCCATGCCAGCATGGAAAGCAGATGTTAAAATGATGATGATGATGATGATATATACATATATATGAGAAAGTGAGATGACAAAAGAATAAATGATGTCATGAACTCCATTAGCTTACAGCTGTTTCTGCTATATGATGCAGTGGACTCGTGGTTGAGTGTCTGAGTAACAGCTTATAGCTTCATCAGAGCATATGTATGTATTATATTATATGTACCGACACATACAATGGATTTCTCTACTGGATTCCACACACACACACACTGGCACTGATTGACTTAAGCGTAAAGCAAGACACCCTTGCTCAGGGTGGCACAATCCAGCAGGGTCCCACATGACACCACACTGTGCCAAACAGAACTTCTTAACCGCACAGCCAAACCTATGCAAATCTACAAGACATGAATGTTAATACAAACAGCAATGTAGGTTTATTGGAGAGAATTCCAGATTAGGAATTCGATGATAATCCAGCTTCCACTAATCGACTTCCTGGGATTTTATTTGTTCTTTTTCCAGACAACAAAATCAACTGCAAAACCATTCATGCCATTATAATACATTTCTTTGAAATGTCTTAATCCAAGCAACTTAGATGGGATTAGCAGGTAATATAATCTGAAATCTATACAGCAAATGTCATCACCAAAGTGTCACGAGAAAGCTTGTATGTGGCCACCCAACCTGTTAGCAATAGCAGTCAAATCTCCCTCAAAATCACACCACAGTGTCTTAAAGAGAAGGAAACACTATTCAGTGCTTCTTGCACTTTTATCTTGCTTCAGTCATTGGGTTGTGGCCATGCTGGAGCACTGTCTTGAATGACTGAGTCAAACAATTCAACCTCAATGCTTATTTTTTAAAGTCTGGTACTTACTTTATCGACCCCCTTTTGCTGAGCTACAAAGTTACAGGGACAGAAACCAACTAACACCAGCATGGGTCAGCAATGGAAGGTGTACAATGCACCTCCTCAGGTGACTGTTTTAAATAAGCCCTTTGTCAGGGCCCTACTGTCATTTCACTCAGCCTGACTATGCAGACCCAAAGCGATGTGTCCTTTTCAGTAGTTCACAGACAAAACTAAACCCATAAATATAGTGACAGACAAAACTAAACCCATAAATACAGTGACAGACAAAATGCAAAAAAAAAAAAAAGAAATGGACACAAAAGAGGGAGGCGGGGTAGGCAGGTCGACTATAAATTACAATTCTGTCTTCATGGTCAGATTGTGAATGAAGAAATGGAGAATGGAGAATAAAAGTAAGCATTTAGAGATGATGAAACGATAAAGTGATGAAGACTGGTCATTTCAGTAGTTATTCAGAAACTGTTTCTTTATTTCTGTGAAGAATGTTTATATATATATATGTATATATATATATATAGAAGTTGCGTATGGATGAGGACAGCTGTGTGAAGTTTCTGTTTATCAAATCCACTCAAAACGCATTGGTCTAGCCAGGGGCTGTAGTAGAAGACACTTGCCCAAGGTGCCACGCAGTGGGACTGAACCCAGAACCATGAGGTTGGGAAGTGAGTTTCTTAACAGCCAAGGTAAAATGAAATAAGTAGGATGGCCCCATTTGGAATGCTTTTCGTCATTGGTCTACATGATGAGACGGTACCAGGATGGGGTGGGGGTAAAATCAAAGAATAAGAAAAGCAACAGAGCCATGAGCCAGCCAGAGTAGACTCCTTTGGTGGTTGCTTGATATGCTAGAAATAGCAGTCAGATCTACCTGAATTGAAACCAATGTGTTTGACAAGGATAGATATATTTGAATTATTCAGAGCCTCAGTACACCACCTCAAAAAAAAATATCCGTCACCCACCCCATTGAACCCCCCACCCAGAAAAAATACACGGTCACGAATGAAAGAGCTTTGATCATATGTCTGCTCAAAGTTGACCTACAGTTAAACAACATATATACTACAACACATACACATAGATACACACACACACACACACACGTGCCTGTGTATGAGAGAGAAATGTGTGTGTGTGCATGTTTATATACACGTATATATATATATATATTTCAACTTGTTCCTGTGGTAGGTTTTCGTGGTGTTCCCCACTAAAAAACCAAAATGGTACTGAGATAACCTGAAGGCCACTCCCAGAAAGTAGAACAGATAAACAGAGAGCACCGTAGGTTCTGTCTGGAATGGTGTGTGGTGCCTGGAGATTGATTTGACACAGTCGCATCCAGTCGCTAGAACTGGGACTCCCTTCAACTTTCTAAAGAAAATATTAAGCAAACAAGGAACAGCTGCTAGTGATTTACCAAAAACCTCTCAAAGACACATTCTTGGTCCTCAGTGCCAAAAATATCAGTTAAAGGAACTGGAATAACCGGGGACTAAAGGACAGAAATAATTAAGTACATTGCAGAAAGTGGCAATCAGTGTGAGTGATCGTCTGGAGTGTGGCCATACTGGAGCACTGCCTTGAAGGGGTTTTAGTTGAAGACACCAACTCCAGTACTTACTTCTTAAGTCTGGTATGTGTCCTATTGGTCTCTTTTGGTGAACTGCTACATTATGGGGATGCAAACAAACCAACATAGGTTGTCAAATGGTGGAAGGAGGGAAAAGCACAAACATCCACACACACGACAGGCTTCCACAGAGTTTCCGTCTACCAAACCCTCTGCTTTGTCCAAACTGGGGCTATAGTAGAAGACACTTGCCCAAAGTTCCACGCAGTGGGACTGAACCTGGAACCACATGGTTGCAATGCAAACTCCTTAACCACACAAGTCATGTCTGCACCCAATTATTTTATTTTTCTTATTAGTTTCGGTCAATGTACTGTGGCCATACTGGGGCAATGCCTTCCAATTTTTGTGTCAATTATATTAGCTGTCACTACCACCCCTCCACCCACCTCTAACCAAAATCCAGGCCTTTTGCTGAAATTAGAATAACTTATTATGTACTTTATATATATATATATATATATTTATATATTTATATATTATATATATATATATATATATATATATTCAAAATGTGATCGCGTGTGTACCGTTGGCAATTTTTTTTCCTCTGTCTTCCCTTCTCTGGATCTTTCCTTCTCCTATGTTTCCGACGAAGAGCTCTGCTCGGAACGTTAAACCCTCCTTCTTTCCTGAGCGTCCAATAATACTATATTTGTTCCACGTCCTCGCGTTGTTGTGTTTTTTTGTGCTTTCTTGTTTGGATTAACTTTATATATATATATATATATATATATCATAACTGCATAGTTATATGACTATGATTGTTCTGATAAGGTTATGTAAGAATTATTGAAACAGCTGTGGAAATGAATATCTAAGATATCACCATTATTGTCTATTTTCTGTCACTCTTCGACACACACACACGAATACAAAATACACTCACAAATATACATGAACATATAGAAGATACACTCACACACACACACACATGCATGCATGCTCACACTTACACACGTCCATGTAATAGATACAGTGGCACAGTCATACGTATGCACATATATACACAGATATATAGATATATATATATATATATATACGTACATAAATAAATACACACAGTTACAGAAACACATATACATATGCCTTCACACACACACACAAACCATTGGACAGAGCAAACGAAGACATTCAATTGTGATTTGAGGCAAGATGATTGATTTTCAATATGGAAATTTTGCGAAATGTGGTTTAACAGGGAGAATATTGGACATGTTTACAAGAGGGAGGAGGGAGGGTGGCCTGGTTGTTGGAACAGCAGAACATTGAGGTGGACCAGTGGTAAGAGTAATGGATTACAAGGGGGTGGGAGGATTGGTGCAATGGCTGGATGGTGAAACATTGGATTATTGGAGGGAGTGGGGGAGGAATGGTGACGATGGAAGAAGAAAAAGATGAAGAGGAGAGAGAAGAAGAAGAAGAAAAAGATGAAGAGGAGAGAGAGAAGAAGAAGAAGAGAAGAAGACTAAGCAAGAAAAGGAAAATTAGATGAAATCTGATGATGATGAGGGTGATGATGTTAGTGATGAGAATGGTAAAAGCAACAATATGATGATGATTATGATGGTGGTGATGATGATGATGATGAGGAGGAGGAGGAGAAGGAGGGGGAAGAGGAGTGAGTGTAGGCTATGGAAACCAAAATAATCAAATTGGTCTAACGGAAAAGAGAGAAAGGGGGGGAGAAAGAGAGGCGAGAGAGAGAGGGAAAGAAAGAAAGAGAGAGAGAGAGAGAGGGGGGGATTTGAGAAAACATTAACAACAACAGTAACAGTTACAATTTCATGAAAAATATGGTAATATCATCTCTCTCCCTCTCTCCCTTCTTTATCCCTCTCTCTCTCACCTCTTCCTCTCACTCATGTTTACCTAAAAGCAAAGTAAATATATCAACACTTAAGCTTATACACACAGCCTTCTACATATATATATATATATATATACACACATGCCCATACATTCATGTATGTATGCATATAATATATTTGAATGTATATGAATGTATGTGTGTGCATGTATGTGTGCATGTATGCGTATATATATATATATATGTACATATGTATACACGTGCATTTGTGTGTGTATATGTGTATATATGTGTGTGTGTGTGTGTAGAATGTGAATGCAAACTGGGCAAACAGAAAGAGGCTACAAGAACAGGGTGGAGGAAGGGGAGGAGGGGGATGACAGAGAAGGAGAAAGAGAGGGAGGAGGAAGAGGAAGGGTGCAGGAGAAGGAGACAGGTAGGAAGAGGAGGAGGAGAAGGGGGAGTGCAAAACAAATTTAAGTTTGGGAATGGCAGAAGTAAGGAGCAGGCAGAGGGGGTGGTGGTGGGAGGGGGTTGTTTTGAAGAATCAATAGAGTGATTGGGGAGGAGGCAGAGGCGGAGGAGGAGGAGACGAGATGGAATAATTAACCAGCTCAAACCTCAAGTATATTAATTATTTGACAACAAGAGAAGAAACAAGGACGGACGACGCTCAGCTGAATTCCTTCAAGAAAAATACACACGCATTAAACAAACTTACACACACACACACAAACTTATACACACACTCACAAACCTACACACACACACATTCAAGGTTTTCAAAATGTCTTGCAATCATTTTTCAAATTTGAATACTGTTTTTGGATGTTTGAAGCAATGAAGGAAGCTGTATGTGGTCGCTAGATCTGCTGGAAATAGTAGTTGACTCTTCTTCAAATCACACCCAACTGTCTAAAAACCAGAGAAGGGAACCTTATGCCATGTAATACTAGGTAGACTGTGTCTGAATAAAAAGACAGGATGTCCATGGATGGAATGCCTTTGCTTATGAATATGAGTTGGCTCGATCAGGACCCACTTTGGATTAAGCAATAACATGAAGTTTCTCTGTTTATGAAGATAAAATGGTGGCAAGCCTTTTGTCTGTCTTTATGTTCTGAGTTCAAATTCCACTCAGGTCAGCCTTGCCTTTTCATCATTCTGGGGTCGATAAATAAAATACCAGTTGAGCACTGGGGTCAATATATTTGACCAGCCCTTCTCCCCTAAATTCCAGGCCTTGTGCTTAGAGTTGAAAGGATTATTTGTGGCAGCAGAACAAAAGAGATTTCTTCATAACTTCTTATTGAAATTTCATTCCAATGCATCGGCAAGAACAACAGTCGTACGTATAGATAATATAAATGTATGAAGGATTTTTTTAATTAATAATCAGTAGAAATTACAGAGTGATTGAGGGCCAAGGGTTTCATGTGTTGGCATTTCTGCCCTTAAGTCATTGTGTAAATCCTGCTGATTATTAATATTTAAAAAAAACAAACAAACATATACTCATGCCTTGAGTTCTATTTTCCCGTTTGCACCAGCAAACATAAATATATACATAGATAGAGAGACAGAGACACATGTATATCTGTGTGTATGTATATATATATATATATAAAGTTAATCCAAACAAGAAAGCACAACAACGCGAGGACGTGGAACAAATATAGTATTATTGGACGCTCAGGAAAGAAATATATATATATATACGTTTAAATATTTGTTGTGCAAGATTTATTGGCTAAACTGGCAATATGACCATTCCGAAATATAACAATATATATATATATATATATATATAATATATATATATATATAACATCTAGTATAATTATAAACAGAGCAAATTTTTAGCCATTTTTTCAGACGGAAAAAAATGATGAACCTTAATCAATTTCCGAACCTTATTGGGTTCTCATCAGAGGCGTCTACATCATCCTGACAGTCTCCAGAGAAACAAGTAGTCAAACTGTTTATATACTCAACAAATGCAGCAGTTACTCTATGAAGGAATCCCTAATTTGCATATCGAAAGTGTTTAACGCTCTACAAACACCAACGGGGATCTTAGTCCACACAGTATCAAGGTATGATATAATATATATAATCATCATCATCATCATTCAACATTCTCTTCCACGCTGGCATGGGTTGGGCGGTGTGGGAGGAGCTGACCAACCAGAGAGCTGCATCATACTTCTGTGTCCGTTTTGGCAGTTTTTACAGCTGGATACCCTTCCTAACATCAACCACCCAGCAGAGTGGACTGAGTACCTTTTATGTGGCACCAGCACAGGTGAGGTCAGTTTTGGCAAAGTTTTTACAATTGGATCCCCTGACAAAACTGACAAAAGCCTTGTGAGTGGATTAGGAGAGACAGAATCTGACAAAAGCCTGTCGTATATAAATAAATGTGTGTGTGTGTGTGTGAGGGTTCCCAACATCACTCTCCAAAGTTTCTTGCTTGATGTGATCTTTCAGGTGACAGCAAAAATTTCTTTCAACCCTTCATGGGTCGGTAGGGTCCCTTTGGGACCCCAGCAAATTTTAAAAGTTATGCAACTTTTACATTTTTTTATTTAAATGATTTTATATTTCATGACTTTTATTGACAATAGTTTATGGATGCACAGACGAATTTTGAGTTAAAAATTTCCAGACACATGGATGTTATAGCATAAAATATGGTCATTGGAGTCCAACAGGACCCTATTGACCTTCTGTAAAATTATTATTATCATTTTTTTTTTTAGATATTCTGGTGAACGATAAGTCAATTGCCTTCGTATTTGTTCTGATATGAATTGATATATTAAATAATTTTACTTTAATTTATATTTAGTGCTGTATGTATAGTTTATAAAACTATAAAAAATATTGATTTCTTTCAATAAAGGTTTTTTTTAGTCAATAAATTACATTTTAATTCCCCTCCATTAAATGCTAATAATTACAAATATATACCTATAAAGTGCTAAACTTCTTGTTCTGTGTCATACACTCACACACATATATATAGAAGATTAAACAAACATTACTTTATGGATTAGGGGAGACAAAAACTGAAAAAAGCCTTGTGATTGGATTAGGGGAGACACAAAAATAAAAGGGGGTTCCATGGGACCCCAATGGATTTTTGTGTAATTCCAACCCTGCTGGCCCACGAAGAGTTAATCAAGGCAAATTTAATAACATATCTGAGATAAATTTCCATCTAATTAGAATTTTGGCCATCTGTATGTAATCAGTGGATTGAGGTGACATTTAGGATGGTCATAGATGGAAATAATAATAATAAATGCGCCCTTTTAAAGCCTAGCCAGGCTCATGGGCCCAGTTTCCCTGTTTCTATGGCGTATGTGTTCCCCAGTTGGACGGGACGCCAGTCCATCGGAGCGTTACTCATTTTTGCCAGCTGAGTGGACTGGAGCAACGTGAAATGAAGTGTTTTGCTCAAGAACACAACGTGTCGCACGGTCCAGGAATCGAAACCACAATCTTACAATCATAGTGCTGACACCCTAACCACTAAGCCACATGCCTCCACCCATAGATGGAAAGCTAGAAAAATAACAGACTGACGTCTGCTCAGTTCTGGATGGTTCAACAAAAGCATCGAATTTTACCAGAGTTTCATTCTAAACCTTTTCTGGTTATATTAAATACATTCACAACGTGGGATTTAGTAACTAATTTTATCGTTAAGCTGGTCGATTAGAACATAACAAAAGGTTCCTTACATAAAAATATAATGGAAGTTTTTAATTTAAACATGAACTCCTTAAAACGATCGATTTTTTTTTTTTTTGTGCTCCAGAAAGAGAAAATGTTAGAGGCATGTTGGGATTGAAAAAGTTCAGATGAAAATCTCCATCACATCCATAAAATTTGTAAAAATATTTCATTTTGTATATCAATACTCAGAAATATAATGTTTTAACAGAATCAAATTCATATCTGTTTTCAGGGGCTTATTTCGTTCCCTACTCTTACCCCCTCAACCCCTATTTTTAATTGTTTTCTACCCAAGACCTTCCAGCAAAAAGCAAGAATTTTTTTTTCTTTTTTTTTTTAAAATAAAAATTCTTCTTTTCACAGGAAATGTATCTATAGACAGGAAATAAATTAAAAGAAATAAGATACAAAAAAATGAAATATAAAACAAATCTATAGAATAAAATGGTAGGCCATCGAATAATTCCTGATTTCTGCTTCACTCAGACAAACAACCAAACTGAAAATAATATTTTACAAGAAAAAGAAACGAATAACAATAATAATAATACTACTGCTACTACAAATAATAATAATAATAATGATGATGATGATGACGATAGTAATAATAATAAAATCCATTGCAATCGCTTCGGTTTCTGCATTATATTATTAGTTGCTCAACGAAAGACAAATATTTCTCATCAAAATGGATTCTGGCTGTAGAAATGGAAGAGAAAGAGAGGAAGAAAGAGAGAAACAGAGAGAGAGAGAGGGTGAGTGTATGTAGGGGTGGGTGAGGAAGGGGTAGCTTTTCAGTCATGTAAATATTTGAATACAGTGAAAGGGAGGAAAGGGGGTGCGTGGTGGAGGATGGGACGAGTGTTAAGTAGAAAATACTAAAAAAAGGTTTAAAAAAACAACAAAAAATAAAAATAGCAGTAATAAATAAATATTAAAAATTATTATTATTATTGCGTTTTTCCTTTTTTTTTTATTTATTACTTTTCTGAAACTGACTTAATGAAAAATGTTTCTTCGTTAACCGATAGCAGAACAAATTGTACCATATATGAGTTCATTCTTCATCCACACAGAATCCCTTGGTTCCGTCAACATGGCTGCTTGGCTGGATGGATGGCTTCCCCCCTCCCTTCCTCTGCCAACGCCATTGCCACCACCATCACCACCACCCATAGTATTGCTAACGCCAACACTGCCATCACCTTAGCAAGAGATACGCATTGGAAAAGTATTCCTGGCCGAAACTAATCAGAATTTAAGCTAAAATTGACAGAAAAATAAATTTTTTTAAAAACAAACAAACAAAAAATAAATACCCCTCCCACCTCATCACCAAAAATACTGCAAATATTTGAGAAAAGAGGAAAACTTTTACAACCAGATAAAAAATAAAAAATAAATACAAACCCGACAAAAACAACCAAAATGGAAATGTTGAAAGAAATATATAAATGTCCCACAAAAAAAACCAAATGGAAAAGGAATGAGGAATTAGACATTTGATGGGAAATAATTCGTTGCTCTTAGAGTTTTGGTCGTCCTATTAAAACCTACAACTTGGAATTATAATCTTTTTTTTGTGTGTTTTGTTGTTGTTGTTGATACATTTGGCAAAGAAGAAGTCAGAAAATTGCAATTGCGGGATATTAATAAATTGGATATTTTGGAAGATATGCATAGGAATTTGGAATTTTTCTGGGGTCTTTTTGCTGGTTTTTAAATTTTTTTTTAAGGGGTTTAAATACTCCAATCGGAATGCATAATGATGATGATGATAATGATGATGATGATCATGATGATGAAAAGGGGGAGAAGGAAGTTGGTGATGGTGATGATGACAATGAGGGTGATGAAGACAATGATGATGATTATGATGATAATGATGAATATAACAACAACATCAACAATGATGATGATGATGATGTCTATCTGATAGTCTTGTAGAACAAACAAACCCAAGCTGAGTAAATGTCGATGGATCCAGAGTCAATGAGAGTTTTTATTGTAAATTGTCTGATGAAATGAAACTGAAGCTGATTGGAGGATGTTGTGGACCGTTTCTGTTGATGTGGTAAGACTATGAAAGTCAGCCTTTGTCACTGATTAAAAATGGAAAGCAGAAAGGAAGGGTAGAAATGTTAGAAATGTTATTGTAACCATTGCAACAGTCATCGTTTTTATAAGCAGAGTCTCGGTTAATAAATTGTCAGCCATGACTCACTTTGTCTTGGAGGATTTCATTTCATTTGGATAAACTTTGAATAAACTCAAAATACTTCAGCTCTCAGAAATATTGGAGATTCTCTTGAGAAGAGAGAAGATAGGTGAGTTGGTGATGAGGGTGAATTGAGAGAGAGAGAGAGGAGAGAGAGAGAGAGAGAGAGAGAGAGAGAGAGAGAGAGAGAGAGAGAAGGATCGAGTCTAGTACGGGACTGGCAATTCTTTTATCAACCCTTAAAAGATGAAAGGCTAAGTAAACCTTGGAAGGGTTCAAAGGAGAAGAAAGCCAAGTGAAACACCACAAGGCATTTTATCAGACATTAACAATGGCACCAATTCATTGCCTGTATGCAAATGCGTGTCAGGTCAGGTCAGGTCAGGTCATGTTTAAATATTCTACAGTCATCACTGCAAGAGTGGTGTGCTCTGTGGAATAAAGGTATTTTGTTACTAGAGAAACAGGTAGAGTTTGGCAACTGGAAGAGCATCCGACTGTAAAACCTGACCCCACATAAATCTCTATTGCAACCCATGCTAGCATGGGAAAATGAAGGTCGAAAAACATGAATGAATACACATACATACATGGTGTGTGTGTGTGTGTGTGTACATAGCGGAACAGTCATTTTAATGAGTTGTATTTATTTATTTATCACTTGACAAGATACATCTGCACCACCGGATGCTCCTGAACCAGTTGTTGAGTGTCCCACCCAAGAGGAATCGATGCTAGATGTGTCGAAACGATTGTCATGATTAATAAAAAATTCTAATATATTCCATCTTCTGTCTTTCATTTGTTATTATATATATATATATATATATATATATATATATATATAGATAGATAGATATGTATACATATGTATATATGTGTGTATATTCGTCAGACCTCAGTCAAATCATCCAACCAAGCATGGGTTAGACGTCTGGTGAACAAGATGGCTGCACCAGGCTCCAATCTTGATCTGGCAGTGTTTCTACAGCTGGATGCCCTTCTTAATGTCAACCACTTTACAGAGAGGACTGGGTGCTTTTTATGTGGCATCAACACCATATGAACACACGCACACACAGACAAATGTGCACATATACATGTACAATGAGTGATGATGTATAGTTTCCCCTCTACCGAATCTTACACATTAAGCATTGGTCAGTTTGAGGCAGTAGTTGAAGACACTTGCCCTGGGATTGAACCAGAAACAATAGAGTTGCAAAACAAACTCTTTAGTGCAATGATATCTTAGCCTTTGTGTGTGTAACAACACACGCGATTTTCTCCAGATTATCTGCCCCTTCCTCCTTTCCCTCTTCTCTGGACTTTTCCCTCTTTCCGCTGAAGAGCCACTGCTCGAAACGTCACTTCCACTCCTTATTATTCCTTCTGAGCAGCAACCTTATATATTCACCATGTACAACATCTAATTGACTTTTCTTTGTTTCTTCCTGTGTTTTATTTTGTTCTTGAATATATATATATATATATATATATATATATATATATATTGTGTGTGTTAATTAAACGTTGAGAATCAGTGCTTCTTTCTTTCTGTAAATTCCTCAAAATTAAATGCAATGAAAAACTTTTCCCATAAATCATTGAAAATGAAGCTGGTAATGTGTATGTATCTCTTAAGTGTCAGCGTATACGTTTGTGTGTGTGTGTATGACAATGGCTGTGTGTCTATGTCAATTGTGTGCATGTGTCTATATGTGTGTGTGTGCATGTGTCTATATGTGTGTGTGTGTATGTGTCTATATGTGTGTGTGTGCATGTGTCTATATGTATGTGTATGCATGTGGGTATGTGTACACATGCCTGTCTGTGTATGTATGATGTATATATGTCTGCATGCCTGTGTGTGGTGTACGTATATGTACCATTGGTGTATGGTGATGTGTGTGCATGTATGTATGTGTGTGTGTATGCGTGTGCATGCATGACTATGCTGGTGAACATATGTACATGTGTGTCTATTCCTGTATGTGTATATGTTTGTATTTCTCTCTATATATACTTGTTAGCATCTGCATGTGTGTGTGTGTGTATGTGCATGCACGTGAACATGTGTGTGTGTGTGTTTGTACAGAGGTGTGTGTGTGTGTGTGTGTGGTGCAAGAGCCTCTCCAGCTGTGTCCCTCATGTCTGATGATTAATGACAATAAACTGGTGTCTGTTGGTCGTTGGTTGGGTAATTCCTGTCCCTTCTCGTTGGCACCGGAATGGAACAAGTGAGTGACTCAGCTTCCCAACTCCACTCCACTCCACACTCCACCGCCGCCTTCCTCTCCCCCTTCCCCTTGCAACTGAAACATTTCCACGTCTCATCAATGGAATTCATTAACAACAACAATAATGAGCAATGATTTCTAACATTGGCACAAGGGGACACACACACACACACACACACACACACACACATGTAGGAGAGGAGAGGGAAGAGGTACAGTTGAATGAAATGAGCTTCTGTACTTGACGATGATGATGATGATGGTAGAGGTTTTGATCATGTTGGTGATAATGATGATGATAACGATGATGGTAGATGTGGTGATGATAATGATGATTGTTATGGTGATGTTGGTGGTGGTGGTGGCAGTGGTGGTGGTGGTGATGATGAAAAAATTAAAAAAACGAAAGAGCATCCAAGCTAGACACAGCCTCTGTATTCTATGCAAAGCCCTTCCCATTGAATAGCACAACCAATACCACAACAATCGCCCCCCCCACTCCCCACACAGCCCTTACACCACCCAATCCCCACTGAATACTATAACATAAGCCACAACAACACGTACTACCAACTGACACCCAAACACTAAGCACAAACACCTCACAACACACCCGAGACACACCACCACTTCACAACAAAACAAACAAGTTTCAATTTTTGGCACAAGGCCAGCAATTGTGAGGGGGAGGGTGGCGGTGGAGGACGGTCGACTACAACGACTCCTGGTGCTCAATCTTTTGCTTGTTTCAGTCATTAGACTGTGGCCAAGCTGGGGCAGCACCTTCAAGAGCTTTCAGTCAAACGAATCAATCCCAGGACTGTTTTTTTTTAAAGCTTGGAACTTATTCTTTCAGTCCCTTTTGCTGAACTGCTGAGTTAGAGGGATGTAAACACAACAACACCGGTTATCAGGTGGTGGTGGTGGGGGATAAACACAGACACAAAGACACGTACAAAGATGGAACTTATGGAAGAGGGAGATCCCGGAAGACATAGGAAGATGTACTGAAGGACGACCTCAGGTGAGATGATTACTCTATAGGCAATTAGCATAACTATAAGCTCTATAATGGTTACTTGACATGCTAGAAATAGGAACCAAAACCCCACCAGGTCACATCATGCAACTATTTCACCCTTTAGCATTTGAACCAGCCATATCTGGCCCAAATATTTTACTAGTTTTGTGTTGAAACTGACCGGATCTGGCCTCTCACACCTACCCAACAATGTCATCCTAAAAATAAACAATCACATCACCGAAATCTCAGAGCTATTCATACAAGATAATAATGCATAATTAATTCAAATTAATAAGCTTTACATTTACCAGAGTAACCTGAATGTTTAAGGCTTAAAAAAAAAAGGGCAGAAGACCCTACAAAAAGTAGCCCCTGGTGAGGCTCCTATAAAAGTAAGGTTGGTCATAGCTGGAATGTCTGCAGTCATAAATCTGCTCAGTCAGAGCAGACTTGGGATTAAAGAAAGATATAAAAGAATGAAAGAATGAATTTGTAACATTTAAATCTTAGAGAATTAAACTCGTTAAAAAATCAATAAAACAACAGATACAAGTAAGTGTATTTGCACTTAATGTTTTTAACGAAATCTTTGTAATTATCATATTTATTACTGCTCATTGTAATTAACAATTATCATAATTGTAATTAATACTATTATCACTCATTATAATTAATATTACCATTACTCACTGTAATTAATATAATTATTATTTTAGTCGTTAGTGTACTCAGCTCATGATCATAAGGTTGGGAATTCAATTCCTGGTGGCTCATTGTGTCCTTGAGCAAGACTCTTTACTTCACATTGCTCCAGTCCACTCAGCTGGCTAAAGTCAGTTGTGGCTGTGATTCAGAGGGGCCAGCCTTGTCACATTCTGAGAATCTCCCTGAGAACTGCATTAAGGGTACATGTGTCTGTGGAGCTTTCAGCCACTTGCATGTTAATTTCACAAGCAGGCTGTTCTGGTGATCGGATCAGCTGGAACCCTCGTCATCATAACTGATGGGAGTGCTCCAGCCTGACATAAACACAAAAGCATATGGAAAGCCTTGTGGTATTTCTTGTGGCCTTCTGCATTCTGAGTTCGAACCCTACTGAAGACAACTCTTTCTTTCATCCTTTCATGGTCAACAGATAAAATAAAAGACGAGAACTTCTCTCTCTCTCTCTCTTTTGCACCACAGAGAAGCATTAGAGGAAACAACTCACGGCAGCATCCCATTCCCCCCTCTCTCAGAAATGGAAAAGGGTCGGGCAAGTGCCATTGCCCTCTTCTCGAAGAAAAAAAACTGATATAATCATGGGAACCATCCAAGGATGGAATAATTAAGGAACAGCACAAGAGAGAAAAAAATTATTAATATTAATCTCCTGATGAAAAGATGGTGACCCAGCAGAACCATTAGCAGAATGCATAGCGGCCTCTCATCCATTCTTATGTTGTGAGTTCAAATGTCACAGGGGTCGACTTAATCTTCCATTTTTTGGGGGGTCAATGAAATAAGTACCAATTAAATACTGGGGTCAATGTCATCAAACAAACCCCTCCTTCCAAAATTTCAGGCCTTGTGTCTATAGTAGAAAGGATTAGTATTATGATGATGATGATGATGATGGTGGTGGTGGTGGTGGTTGGTTGTGTATGCCACATGTGCAATGGAGGAAGTGTAAGGGGGGAGGGGTGTTGCAACAGAAAATAACAAAACTAAAAAGATAAGAAAGAAACAGTGGGAGTTCCTGTAGAATCGATTCTGAAAAAGCGGGAAGGCAAAACAAAAGTGTTACCAAAGGTATGAATAGCAAAGATAACCGATTTATTGTGTGGTATGTGTGTAACGTCATCAATAACGAAGACATAAGTTATAATTAAATCTATTTATAGATTTCTGTTAAATTCCACAGAGATAACGAGTGTAATGTAAACTCGTATACATATTGCAAGGATGTATGTAAGAGACTTAACAGGGAATGGTAAAGCCGAAGAGGCAGAAGAATAAGAATGGTAACTGAAGAGGAACAGAAGGATAAAAAGGAGAGCGAAAGGGTAAGGAAGAATAAGGGCTTATGGAAGGTAGGAATGGTAAGGAAATGATAATGGAAGGGCAAAAAGCAGAAGAATAGCAGACAGTGAATGGTAACAGAAGGGTAACGGAGAGTAAGAAGGGTCTTGGAAGGCATAGAATGGTAAAGAAAGGGCAAAAAGCTAATGGAAGGCATTGAATGGTAATGGAAGGGTAAAACAGGAACTAAAGGGTGCGAAAAAATAATGGAACATCTGGAATGATAATTGAAGAGTAAAAAATTAGTGGAGGACTTTGGTGAAGACGAAGAAGGGTTACAGAAGGTAGGGGACGGTAAAAGAAGGGTTAAAATGGTAACAAATGGGTAAGAAGGTAACGGAAGGCATGGAATGGAAAGAAAATGGAGAAAAGGGTAACAGAAAGGGGAAAAAGCAGAGTTTTGAAAGATCCTCAAATGTTGGAAACAAAACAGGGAGGGAATGAGGGAGGGGGGGCAGAAGAAAGGAAGGAAGAAAGGAAAGATGGCCAACTGGCTGGTTGGGTGGAGATAGATAGATGGATGGATGGATGGATGGATGGATGGATGGATGGATGGATGGACTGATGGATAGATAGATAGATAGATATATGGATGGACAGACAGACAGATGATAGATAGATAAGTAGATAGATAGATGGATGGATGGATGGATGGATGGATGGATGGATGGATGGATGGATGGATGGATGGATGGATAGATAGACAGACAGACAGATGATAGATAGATAAGTAGGTAGATAGATAGATAGATAGACAGATGATAGATAGACAGATGATAGATAGATAGATAGATAGATAGGTAGGTAGGTAGGGAGGGAGGTAGATAGATAGACAAATAAATAAAGAGACAGATAAATAGAGAGACAGATAGGTAGATGGAAAAGATAGATCTAGATAGAGATAGACAGAGAAATAGATAGAGAGAGCAAGGGAGAAAGAGAGGGGAGAGCAATACACAAGTGAAACACGATATCAATAAATGCCTCTGGCTTCCCATCTGTATTTAGTAGTTTACACAATCTATTGTTCTTGGATTCTCATGGAATAATAATACAAAGTGATTCTGTAAAGACTTTGAAAGAGAATAAACTATAAAGAATGTTAGATGTATACAGCTGTGTGTGTCTATTATACACAATGCTTGTATGTATATACATGCATACATACATACATACATGTGTGTGTGTGTGTGCATATATATATATATATATATATATATATATATATATATATATATATATATATATACGTATACAATACACACATGTATATAATACACACACACACATGTATTGTTGTAATTTGAGAGAATCATTCTGTTGTTAGAAATGCATGCATTGATTGTATTTTCCTCTTTTTTTTTGAGCTTGATTAATTAATTAACTTATTAAATTAATTAACCAACAATACAAAAGAAGTGAAATATAACCAGTGCATGTGTTTTCATTGTCAGAATGACCCAGCCAAAGGACCAAGACAATATCTCTTTCAGCATAGGATTTCACATCAAGAATTTTGTAAAAGTAAATGCCAAATGAAGTGTGTGTGTGTGTGTTCTTTTTTAGGCAAACCCATTTGTATTAAAAAACCTTGAAGTGTCGTTGGTTTCTGGTCATCTCAGCCTCTTTTGTGCCACTGGTTTTACAGCTGATTGCACTGTAAGGTGCATTCAGGGCTGTGCAACACTTTATCCACTGAAGACAAAATCACACCCAGGAACTTCTGGCAATCTCGGAACATTTCGGAAGTGGTCTTACTCAGCCATGAGATGACTTCCACAATATATATACATGCATATACACACATATAGATTACACACACACACACATCATCATCATGATTAAACGTCCATGTTCTCTGCTGGAATAGGTCGAACAGTTTGACAGGGCTTGGTGAGTCGAAGGACTGCACTGTTCTCTGGTGTCTGCTTCGGCATAAATCCCTCAAACACTGACCCCCAAAGGTTACACTGGCACAGTTCATCCAGTGTTGGATCTCCTCATCAATGCCTGGCATCTGTGATAGGTAACTGTCCAAATACTGGATGTGATCAACATAGAGACACAGCAAGAACACTTTTTTGACCATCTGCCCCCTTCTGGATCAAAGCTTACTTGGGAATAAAGGGCAACATTGGGCAAAAACAAAGGAGACACACTGGAGAATGTATTCCTAGGTAGATTATGCCTGGATAAAAGACAAAGGGAGTCATGGATGGGGCTCATTTAATCTCATGTCTGCTGGATTAAAGTTGGTCTAAACACAGACCAAAGATTACAAGACAGGACACACTGAAGAAAGTAGTCTGTGATACACGATGTCTGAATGAAAGGCAGGATGGTCATGGACGGAACTCCTTTGATCATAATTATATACGATTATAGCTGACCTGTTGCTAAACAACAACAGCAACAAGGAAGAACACACTGAAAAGTGTAGTCCAAGGTACATTGCACCCGAATAAAAGACAAGTTAGCAATGGCCAGAAAACCTTTGATCTTAAAGGTCGACTGGATTAGTGCTGACCTGTGGCTAAATA
>NC_043020.1:30361689-30391445 GCF_006345805.1 Octopus sinensis
TCCTTGTTTGTCCCCTCTATATTTATCCCCTTGTGGGTAATAAAGAAATAAGAACAGAGGGCTTCCACAGCATCATTAATACTTCTCAGTCTATTCTCCTGATGGAGTCTCGTGTCCATCCTGCCAATTGTCTACCCTTTGTTGCCATCTTGGTAATGTTCACAAGAAAAACGATGCTTCATCACACATGCCTATCACTGCCTCTGACTCTGGGACTGTTGTGCCTCCAGGTCTTCTATATACTGGTTGTGGTACATTTATGAGCTGACAATGCAATGCTTGGAATTTTCCCAACAAGTATATTGCATTTCAGGTCCTGCCGCATAATGAGTGGACACAACAAAGAGTTGAGAAGATATTCTTTAGTCTTGTTGAGGACATGATAACCTCTCTCAAGCTGATGCAGGAAAACACATCCAGGGCACACTGTTAAATGGTTGGTGACAGGAAGAGCACCCAGGCATTGAAACCAAACCCAAAATGAAACATACAAGCGAGAAAGGGTCCTTTGAGCTGTATTGAAAGGTAATATGTCTGAATAGGAACTGGTTTGATGATCTGCCCAGCTTATGCTGGCATAGGTTGTTGGGCAGATGTAGAAATCATGGGTTGGTTGTAAATGAGCATCACCGTCATACAAGTGGGGTGGTTTGTTTATAATCTTCCATGGAAAACATGTCTGGCCATGGGGAAATATTATCTTATTTTGAGCCTTGATGACAGTGCTGGCACCTGGCTGTAGAAAATCTGTCTCAATGGTTTCCTTCTGAGCCAAGTAAGTATGGGAAAGGGGTCGTTAAAATGAAGAAGATGATGATATATGTAAATTGGTATTAGGGAGGGCATCCATCTGTAGAGACTTTGCCAAAGCAATTAATGGAGCCCAACACATCCTTTGGACAAATCAGATCCTGTCCAACACATGCCAGCATGGAAAAACAGACGTTAAAGGATAATGCTGCTGCTGATGATGAAATACATGTGAGTGTGTGTGTGTGTGTGGTGTGTGTGTGAGTGAGTGTATGTGTGAGTGAGTGTGTGTGTGTTTCTGTATTTACGTTTACACCAACCTGAAAAACCAATGTTTAACAAATTTAACACGTTTAGAAAGAATTGTTCCTTTTTAGAGAAATCACACTTTTGCATCGATTCTTCAAACAATTTTTACACTTCTACATGAATTCTTCAAACAAAGATTCAAACATTTTTAGTAGGAAACCCTGAATATGTTAGTTTGCAAGGAAATGTCCTTGAAAAACGTCAATATAAATCGAAGAATTAAAAAAAAAAAATCCAAAAGAATAAAGAAAGTAAAAGAAAAATATGCAAAGTTTCCCTAAAATTCAAAAATATTGTATTGTAAGCTAATTAATTGGCAAGTAAATCTAGTTCAGTTGCTTTTATGTCCTTTCTTTCAGTTCCCGAGGTTCTGAATTCTTCAAATTCTAACAAGAAATAGCAAAAATATTTTAAAATAGATTTTTAATAAATTAATAGCATTTCACATTTCACTTTTGTTTGTTCCATTTAAAAACTTTCAAAGAATTTCACCGAAGGCGTTTTCGACGTCAGCGAAGCCTGCTACCCGGATGAAATATATTATATAGCAAAAGGAAAGGTTTATGGCTTGTACACAATTTTGTGGCTCAGCAAAATGGGTAGAGTTGATTTTTAATGATTTTCTTCACTTTCTTTCAGTTTTGTTTTTGTTGTCATTTTTTTTTCATTTTATTGAAATGCTTTCATTATATATATATATATATAATATATATACACAATATACATATATATATACATATACATACATATTATATATAAATTTATATATATATATATTATATATATATATAATATATATATATATATATATACATATACATACATATATATATTATAAATTTATATATATATATATATATATATATATTATATATATATATACATATACTACATAATAATAAATTTATATATATATATATATATATATATATTATATACATATATATACATATACATACATATATATATATATATATATATATATATATATATAAATTTATATATATATATATATATATATATATATAAATTATATATATATATATATATAAATTTATATATAATATATATAATATATTTTAAGAGGGTGTTCATAATTCTGCCATTGTACAATAAATATATGAGTAAGTGAATACAGAATATAAATAAATTAAAAATGCTGCAACATAGAGTGTATATCAATTCTACTGAATATTTTAGAATAAGAAAAAAAAAAGGATTAAAATAGGTGACATGCAACTATATACACACATACACACACTGACAATGATACATACACACAGTTGTGAGCGCGTGTGTATATGTGTGCAACATTCATTGATTTTTACATCAATTAAAATAGTTTAAGAGAGTAGTGTGATATTTTTAGGTTCATTTTAAAATCTTCAGTGAATAGTAAAAGGATGGAACAAAAAAAAAATAGAATTTTGCTTTCAGATACAAATCGGAGCAGACAATTATCGTTTGTTCGTTTGTCCGTTCATTTTTATGTGTGTTTCCCCATGCATGTATGGGTTACATGTTATGTTCCCTCTTTTACGTGTTTCAGTCATTAGACTGTGGCCATGCTGGGGCACTGTCTTGAATGGATTTCGTTGGATGGATCAATTCCAAGACTTATTTTTAAAGCCTGGTACTTATTCTATCAATCTCTTTTGCCAAAACTCTCAGCAAATCAACACTGCTCCTCAAGCAATGGCGACAAACACACACACACCTACATTTATATGATGGGCCTCTTTCCGTTTCCTTATACAAAATCCACTCATAAGGCTTTGGCTATCCAAGGCTATAGTAGAAGACGCTTGCTCAAGGTGTCACATAGTGAGACTGAACCCAGAACCATGTGGTTGGGAAGCAAGCTACTTATCACACAGCCATGCCATACATATTACTGTGGAATTGTTTTACAACCAAGTGCTCTTCCTGCAGCTAACCCTTACCTGTTTTCAAATGAGGCATTTTTCGTTCTTACATGTCTCTGAAAGTGCAGAGCTACTGGATGATTTGCTGATAATGAAGACTGCTGACTGCAGCTCATACAATCACACAGCACCAACGTTTGCACACACATGTGCACACACACACATGAATGCAAGTGTATTCTACTATAGTCCAGGGCCAACCAATGCCTTGTTGGTGAATTTGGTGAAGAATTTGGTAGACAAGAAACTGTTTGGAAATCACATGTGTGTGTGCGTGTGTGTGTGCATGTGTGTGTCTTGACATCATCTGATGAGTGTCACTGTCATAGAAGCAATGCCATTCATGTCCAATATTCTGTGGAAGCAAGTCTGGCCATGGGGGAAACAGGTGAGGGTTGGTGACAGGAAGGGCATCCGGCCGTAGAGACAATATCCCTCAAACTCAGTCCGACCCCTGGAAACAAACACAAAGTGAACATAAAATGATGATGATGATGTTTTGAAGACTAGAAAGGTGTCCCGTATATCCAGCCCCTTTTCTTTATACAGTAAAGAATGGTTTAAGGGCTATTTTGATGATATTTCTAACAGGCTGACCACCCAGTGGTCATACAGAGCCACTATCATATTGTGATGTGCACAATGCAGTACCCAATCAGGACCATCTTAACAGCGTTATAGACTGCAATGCAAATCAAGGCACTGTGGGGTCACAGCATACACAGACCAGAATTGAGGGCACAGATCAGTGAGGCCCTCAGGTAAATCAATGCACTAGACCCAATAGTATTTATTTATTGACAGCAAACCCATGCATAAATCAGAATTGGCTCCCTAGACCCATGAGACCCCTAGGCAGTTCAATACATTGTGAGCCCTATACTATTTATTCATTGGTAGCAAGCCACAGCATCCATAAATCAGAATTGGGTCCCTAAACCCATATGGCCATCCCTTCCTCCATCCATCTTTTCCACCCACTATTTCTGGGCGAGTGATGGGCTTAGGTCCTTCCATCATAGGGTCCTTCCTTCTTAGGGTCCTATTAGAAGTAACCATCATTGGACTTTATGGTTGGATTCCCAAGCATGACCGAAACTATGGGTCTATCATCCAACCCTGTCATTCTTGGTCTGCTCCTTAGTTTCTTGCAAGTTGGTTTGGTTTGCAGAATCCATTTTGCGATTCTTTTCTGCAACATTTTAATGCCATGTCTGTGGTGTAAGAGCTGTGATATCTCAAAGTGGGGAAGTAACAGCCTGGCCTGGAGAGATTCTTTGATCTCTGAACTGCAGACCTTCTCCAGTAATGTTATTCCAGTGGTCATTGGCAGAAACCTCATTTTGGCTGCTTGTATTCATAATTATCCTCTTTCAGTTATTACCCAGCATCCATGACCCTGGGTGAGGAGAGGCACCAAGATTAGATTGAAGATAGCAAGTTTGGTTTTTTTTGTTTTTTTTTTTACCAATTTCTTCTCTTTTGAGGATTGAATGCTGGAATTGGTGCATTACTGTGCCAGCACCCAGAGTCCTTGCATCCCATTCAGTCCAGTGTCCCTAATGCCTTAAGATGGCACTGCACTCAATCGAAATGTGAGAATCAGAATCCAGTGTCACTCCAAGAAGTTTATGAACTGGACGACTTCTATTAGTCAGCAGCAAAAACAATAAATTAAATAAAAAATAATAAAAAACACGGGTGAAGAAATAATGAAAAAAGAAAAGATAAAATTAGAATTCAGAATTCTTGAATTGAAAGTCCGTTGCAAGATAAATTAGAGAAATAGAGAAATTCCTTTCTTTCTAAGACAAATTCCACATTAATTCCACATTTCTTTTTTTATTATTATACATACAGACACAGACACACATACAGACACACACACATACACACACACCAAATCAATAAATCAATACAGCAAATCAATCAATCATATAAATAAATAAATAACAAAATAAGATAAACAAAACAAATAAACAATCTGTTCAATATTTAATTTAACATGTGGAGAAGAAAACAGAAAGGAACGGAATATTTTTGACTCAGGAGCTTATTTTGACATTTTTACAGATTCCACAACATAATAGGTTTATTAATAAAAACAAAACACAAATAATAATAATGATAATAATAACAACAACAGCAACAATAATGATGATGATGATAATAATAATAATAATACAGTAAAAAAAAAAAAATTTAATAAAACAGAGAGAGAGACAGACAGACAGACAATGGTATTTCTGAGAAATATAGGAAAGATAATTGAAATTTTGATTATCTAATACAATTTCAATGAAAAAGCAACTCCGCTTCCTGGTATTTCTTTCTTTTAGAGGACTCAACACCAACCCAGTCGCCCACCCTCCGACCCCTACCTCCATCCAATTCTTGATTTTCTCAATAATCTTTTGTTTCCTTAATGTCTGTTATTGTTAGTGTTGTTGTTGTAAGTGGTGGTGGTGTTAGACAAAATGGCATTTTCTACTTCGGAACAAACAATGAAAAATAATGATATAAGATGTGATGGAGGAAAATAGATAGCGAAAGGAGGGGGGGGGGAGAAAAACAAAAATACCTCCCCCCCCACTCACACACTTCATTCTCTTCAAAATTAATGAAATAATTTTTGATTTTGATACACACAAAACATTATTTTTATTACACACGAATGATGATGATGATGATGAAGATAACGATGTATTTTTGCAACAACCAGATATACTCTGCCACCCAAACACATCCCTGTTACACACAACTTCATTCATCTTCCACACGAGACACATCTTGTTACATATATATTTATGTTACACGAAACCCATGACACAAAGATATTCCTGTCACACAAACATTTTCTTGTCTCAAACAGTTGACTTCTTTCAGTAAAAAGTATTTTACACATTAACACACACACACACACACACGCATTCCCCACAGGAATTAATTCCATGTCGAAACACTTTGAGGTCGTGTTTACTTCATGAAACACTTCCATCCACTAGTATACAAGAGTGTCCATTGTTTTGGTACATTGGTTATATCTATTCAATCCCATGTGATTGTTAGTCACACAGGGATGCTGTCTCTTCTACACCACCTGATGAGAAATAGAGATCTCAAAACAGAAAACTTGTTATGAAGTATAACCTCATATATTTCCTTTATGCTGTAATTTTAGAAATTAGCTCTTTCCATCTAGCTTTTTCAGGAGTTGAACCAGTTGAATGCTGTGTCATACAGGTAGTGAGAACACAAACACACACACATCATCATCGTTTAACATCCGTTCTCCATGCTAGCATGGGTTGGACGGTTCGACCAGGGTCTGGGAAGCCAGGAGGCTGCACTAGGCTCCAGTCTGATCTGGCAGTGTTTCTACAGCTGGATGCCCTTCCTAATGCCACCCACTCCGTACATGTAGTGAGTGTTTTTTACGTGCCACCGGTACAGGTGTCAGGGGAGGCTGGCAACGGCCACGATCGGTTGGTGCTTTTTACGAGCCACTGGCACGGAAGCCAGTCAAGGCAGCACTGGCGCATATGTAGAAAAACCTTGCAAGAGTGGAGAGAAATGATGAGAACTTCTGGGGTTGTTGATTAGAAATCAATCTGTCTGTAAGCCTTGTGTGGTCGAGAAGTTGTGGGAAAAGCATCTGATGAAATACAAGGGCAAGGCATACTGTTTCACTCGGCTGAACTTTGGACAGAACACTGCAAAATATCACAGAGACAGTGTTCAAGACAATGTCGAGGAAAGTGAACAGAATGAAAAGAGCTAATTTGGACAAATATTTAGATGTTCAGACATTTTACACACATATTTTGGTGGACGAAATGGTGGTGGCAAAGGTCATAAGCTATAGGTTATCAGAAAAGGCGGCGAGATGGCAGAAACGTTAGCACGCCGGACGAAATGCTTAGTGGTATTTCGTCTGCCGCTACGTTCTGAGTTCAAATTCTGCCGAGGTCGACTTTGCGTTTCATCCTTTTGGGGTCGATTAAATAAGTACCAGTTACGCACTGGGGTTCAATATAATCGACTTAATCTGTTTGTCCCCTCTGTGTTTAGCCCCTTGTGGGCAGTAAAGAAATAAGAAAAGACTTGGATTGACTTCAAAACTACTGGAATTGATGGAAGGGGGAACAACATTAGGGCAGAAGCTGAAGAAAGGGCAAGAAAGCTGATATTTTAGAGGGTGGTTAAACATTGTGACCAGTGACATTCATTTGATCCTGGATTGAGTGCACACGAGATGGGAAAGTTTAGGGCAAAAGACAATACTGAAAGAGATTAGCAGTTGATATCAAGCACCATTGAGAAGGGTTGCATCTCTCAAGGATCTGCTATGGATGCTGATAAGCAGCTGTACAGGAAGAGATTCAGTTTTCTTTGAAGAGGTGTCAGTTGAAACATGTTGGCCATTTTCAAAGAAACATTAAATTCTGTTGGTCAACAGAACAACAAGTTTAGGCTCCATTCATCTCCTCAACGATGGACATGTCTTCAGCCCCTACCTCCCCTGCTGACTTGAGGTGGGTTCCATCGGTTTCTTTCCATCCCCATCACCTGTCCTCTATCTCTGCCCATCACATTCTATATTACCTTCTCCCTGTAAAAAATCACTTTACACAAAAGCAAATTAACACAAAATATAAAATGTCCGTCCGTCCATCCTTCCATCTATCTATCAATATATATATATATATGTATATATATATATATATCATTATCATCATCATTTAGTGTCTGCTTTCCATGCTGGCATGGGTTGAACGGCCTTAACCAGAGCTGGCAAGCTGGGGAGCTGCACCAGGTTCCAGTCTGATTTGGCATGGTTTCTACCGTTGGATGCCCTTCCTTATGCCAACCACATTACAGAGTCCATTGGGTGCTTTTACGTGGCACCTCACGAGTGCTTCTATGAGGCACTGCACATATATGTATACAAACATACATACATATATATATATATACATTTGCATATTTATACACAAACAAACACCATATATATTATTTTCAAAAAAATCAATAAATTTGTATTACAGATAGCTGTATACATGTGTATTGATAAACGTACAAGAGATTTACATCCATCCATATTTATACACACACACACATTATATATGTATTTGCACACTCAAACACACATATACATACAAGCACATACATACACACATATACACACATACATACAAACATATTTTCCTCATCTGTCATTTGTGCCTTCACTTATTATTATCATCATCATTGTTGTTGTTGTTGTTGTTGCTTTTGAATTGTTCATGTTGTAAAACTAATTTATCGTGTTATTTTTCCCTGAGTATTCAAGCCAAAAATTAACTTCCATAAATAGTCCTTGCTTTCTCTCTTCAATTTTCACCATCTGATTTTTATTTCCTCCCTTTCTCGGCTCCCCTCTTCCAACCTCCGCCCCCTCCCCATGACCACCACCACCACCACCATCAGAGGCAATGGTAGCGGAGGCATTGTTGCCATTGTCAATCTTCTCACATATTTCCTTTTTTCATATATATATTATATATGTGTGTATGTATGTCAATGTGTGTGTATATATATATATATATATATATATATATATACACACACATATATATGTACATATTTTTATACACATACACACATATATATATCATATATATATATATACATACAAATATAGATATATACGCACACGTGTATATATATGTATTTATGTGTATATATGTATATTTATTTATTGTTCAGATTTTTTTCTCTCGTTATTTTTCGTTGTTAATTTTAACGTAGAAGATTAAGATATTGTAATTGGCATCCTTTAATGGCTCGGCAATCAATAACGAAAAGCCAAGTTGCTATTTTAAGAAAACCTTTCCATCAACTTATGAAAGTGGTTTCACTTGGAATGAATTTTTAAGAATATATTTAAAAAATAAAAATTACAAATTAAAAACAAAAATGAAAGAAAATAAATTAAAATCAAAATAAAAAGAAATTGAAATAAAAATAGAAATAATTTCTGATGAAGGAAAAGAAAGCAAGAAGGAAGGAAAGAAAGAAGGAGAGAAAGAAAGGAAAGAAAGAGGAGAGAAAGAAGAAAGCTGCAGGTAGGAAAGAAAGAAAGAGAAAAAGAAAGAAGGAATGAGGGGAAAAGAAAGAAAAAGAGAGGGGAAAGAGGAAGAAGAGAGCAAAAATGATGGCAACATTTTTTAAAATAATTTTTTCTGTTTATTTTTTGATAATTATGATTGGCCATGATTATTTTTATTATTATAATAATTATTATTAACCTCATCCTTATTATTGTTGATGTTTTCATGATTACGGTTCATATTAATTAGTTTTGGTGTTGTGGTTGTTGCTGTCGTGAGGCAGCTGAGCTGGCAGAATGGTTAGCATGCCAGGCATGTCATTTGTCTTTACGTTCTGAGTTCAAATTCTGCCTTTCATCCTTTTGGGGTCGATAAAATAAGGATCAGTTGAACACTGGGGGTCACTTTAATTAACTTACCCACCCTCATCAAATTTTCTGGCCTTCTGCCTAAATTTGAAGCCAATATTGATATTTGTTGTTGTTATTATTATTATTATTATTATTATTATTAAGAAAGGTGGCAAGCTGGCAGAGTGGTCAGCATGCTGGACGAAATGCTTAGCAGCATTTTGTCTGTCTTTACATTCTGAGTTCAAATTCTGCTGAGGTTGACTTTGCCTTTCATCCTTTCGGGGTCGATAAAATAAGGATCAGTTGAACACCGGGGTCAATGTAATCAACTCATCCCCTGCCCCCAAATTGATGCTATTGTGGCAAAATTTGAAACCATTATCATTATTATTACTACTACTACTACTACTACTACTGGGGTGGTGGATCGGCAGAATCATTAGAATGACAGGAAGAACACACTGTGGCGTTTCTTGCTCCTCTTAAAGTTCTCAGTTCAAATCCCACCAAGGACACCCTTGCTTTTCATCCCTTCACGGTTCAATACAATAAAGAATCGATGAAGCACACAGGTCAGTGATATTGGTTAGTTCGCTCTCCTCTAAACTGCTGACCTGCGGCTTTAATCACAGACCATTATTGCCATTATTTGCATGGCTGACCAAACCAAGTTGAACGCTGAGGTCAGAGTAATCACTGGACAAAATGCTGAGCGGAAGCCTGTCTGTCTGTGTTCTGAGTTCAAATTCTGCTAAAGTCAGTTTTGTCTTTCGTACTTTCAGGGTTGATAAAACAAGTACCAGTCACATAGTGGGGCTGATGTAATTGAATAACCCCCATCCACCAAAATTTCAAGCCCTTTGCCAAGAGTAGAAACGACAGGGCAAAACGCTTAGCAGTATTTTGTTCACCTTTATATTCTGAGTTCAAATTCCGCTGAGGTTGACTGAGGCCTTCCATCCTTTCGGGTCCAATAAATTAATTACCAGTAATACACTGGTGTTGATGTAACCAACTATTCGCACTCCCTCAAAATTTCAGGCCTTGTGTCTTTAGTAGAAAGAATTATTATTATTATTAGTCTTGTATGTTCTTCATTATATTTTGTTTGTGTCAGGCAAACAAATAAGCAAAAGCAGATTCCATTCTTTTCCAGGAAGACAAATTAAACATGAACAAAGGCATTTATGAATATTAATTAGCAAGGAATGGCATTTGTAGAATACAATAATACAGCAGACAAGGAAGCCTCTGGTTGGATCTACTCACACACACGGACACACACACACGGACAAACACAGACACACACACACACACATACACACGACTCGTTTTGAAAATCTTATTTGATTTTTGTAAATGAATAACTAAATAAATAAATTCAAAATTAAAATTCAATATTGCTCTGATGAGATCTATTAAGGTCGAAAGATGTAGAAGCAATTTGCCTACTACTACTACTACATAAATATGAAATACATTAGGGACGATTCTCTCTTCTACAGAAAAAATAAACAGGAGAACCAAATCCACTGATGTTTATACAAACAAATATAGACATATATATAAATAACACACAAGCATATATATACATCTCTCACTCTTTCTCTCCCTATATATATATATATATATATATATATATATATATATATACATGGATAGATATAGATTTGCACACACACACACGCGCGCACACACACACGAGTGGCTGGGTGAAAGCTAAATAAACTCAGATGGATGTGAAGTTAAACTCCAACTTCATCCAGAGCCTACATCTGCAGTTCACTGCCTAATAATAATAATTATAATAATAATAATAATAATGGTTTCAAATTTTTCCACAAGGGCAGCCATTTTGGGGGAGGAGAGGAGTTGATTACATCGACCCCAGTGCGTAGCTGGTACTTATTTTATCGACCCTGAAAGGATGAAAGGCAAAGCTGACCTCAGTGGAATTTGAACGTGTGTGTGTGTGTGTGTTCCATGGAGTCATTGCCCAGTCTGGTTGGAGGCCACAGTGTATATTCTGATGTGCAGTGGTCAACTGCATTGCAGTCTCTCCATTGTCCACTTTGATTCTGTATGTCTGTTGAGGACCCACACTGTACCCTCGGGTATGCAATCGTTGGTTGCATGTCATGGCGTGTTGCAGTTTGGGTAAGTTTTCCTCTCTCCACTCACCCATGTGTCCATATGTGAGTGGATGTGTGAGTGTGAGTGTGTATGAGAGGGAGAGAGAGAGAGAAAGAAGAAACTGATAAACTGGTGCATCAAACAAATTCCCTTTGTGGTGTTTGTTTCACCCAAATTATCCAGACAATCCCTTGACACTCTCATCATCTGTTATTTGAAACCCGTAACCAAACAGCGTTGATGTTCATTCACTCCAGTTTGTGACACAGAAATAAACAACTGCCCAGAAATAACTTCCCGGTTGGTTCCTCCTCATTATGTACTAGAACCTCCCTTTCCCCGCTGGAATAAATAAAAATAACAAAATAGGAAGAGGAATGGAAAGGAGGGGGGGGGAGATTTTAAGTAGCAGAATATATACAGGTGAGAGGAGGAGAAACTTATGGGAGAATGAGAATCAGAGGGAGTGGGAGAAAGACTATAAGAGAAAGAATGAGAGGGAGAGGTGGGGGAGAAAGCATGGGGGAGAGGCATGTCTTTTACAGGTTCATTGTCCAAAAAGAAATTGGTTTAATAATACCTGTGGTGTTGATAATAAATTTGAAACCTAAAAAACGGGCAACATATGTATGCATGCATATGTGTGTTTATATATATACATATATACACACACACACATATATATACATACACACATATATATATATATATATGTATGTATACTATATATACACACACATGTATATACATTATATACACGTATGTGTATGTATATATATGTAAATACATATATATATACATATATATATCTACATATATATTTGTGCAAGTATGTATATATATATATATATATATACCTACATATATAAATATATATATATATATATGTATGTATACTATATATACACACACATGTATATACATTATATACACGTATGTGTATGTATATATATGTAAATACATATATATATACATATATATATCTACATATATTTGTGCAAGTATGTATATATATATATATATATATACCTACATATATATAATATATATATATATGTGTGTGTGTGTGTCTGTGTATGTATACACACACACATACAATGTGTGTAGGTCTGCCTGTGTGTCTTGTGTGTGAGTCTGTACAAATCTGCTGTTACACTACATTAACATAGGTTATTTTCACTTTCATTTCTACAATGGTGGCCATGGTGGAGGTGGGGGTGGTGGTGGAGGTGTAGGAGGGGGGGGGGCGCAGCGGTGGCTGTCATAAAGATAAATAAAGATCTGTTGTGTGATTTAACAGAATAGAATTTGTAATTATTAATGTGTGTGTTATGCCAGTTTATCGAGACATTTTATTAGTTCAAAGATCAGACAAGCTTAATCTTTTAGTGAACATACAACAACAACAACAACAACAACACTCAACCCTCTCTCTCTCTTGCACTCCCCCCTCTCACTAGCTTGCTTTCTTTCTCTCCTTCCTCCCACCACTGCTCTTGTCATCTCTTTCTTTCTCTCTTCTCTCTATATTTCTCCACCTTTTCTTTTTCTTTCTTTCCTCCCTCACAATTATTCTCTCTTCCTTACTCTCTCTCTCCTCTCTCTCTCTCTCAAGCTCTCTCTTCCTCTCCTCTTTCTTCCCCTGCTTTCTCTCTCTCTCTCTCTCTCTCTCTGCATCTCTCTATTTCTCCTCCCTATCTATCACAGAAATGAAATGAAGAAAACGAAAAGTGAGTTATGGGGAAAGAAAGAGAGACAGAGAGATGCAGAGAGAGAGATGGATAAATAGATATAGATAGATAGGTAGACAAGACAGATAGTGTGTGTGTGCGCGTGTGTGTGCTTGGCGTATAGTTTCAGAATTTCCATTAAAAGATAATAAAGCTGTGTTCCCCCTCATTATTCTAAATACAAAAGCTTCAAAAGAATGACATTCTGAAACAAACAGCGGCAGCAGAGCAAACCATTATTTTCCAAACTAACTAAATGAAGTCAGTTTGGTGAAAAAAAAAAAAAAAAAACTAAAATAAATTAAAAACAATGGAATAAATAAGAATTAAAGAATTAAAAAAATTTTAAAAATGAAAATATAAATAATAAAAAAAACAAAACTAAAAAAAAATCTGTTGAACAGTTAAGAACAACAATGGAGTTATTTTCCATTCAAGACTCTCTCTCGTTATACGATTTTATCAAATATACATATTCTATGAGAACAATGCTTTGGATGACAAGAGATTATGCTGATGAAATAAATTTCGGAAAGATTCCTCGAATATAATTTCACATTTCCATATTCTCACAATAGGATTACAGTGGAACTTAACAATAAGATTATTACAAGAAGAGAACTCTGCAATATTGGCATTTGTTGTTTGGTGGAAGGTTAATTTGGAGTTACACCGAATAACCTTTTTATGTAGAAGAAGAAAATATATTTAATTTTGTAAGGCAAGAGAAGAAGGTGAGAGGGATTTACCGAAAACAGAACAAAACTGAAATCTTCAAGTTTCAAAGAAAGAATTCTTCAAGGATATTCATAATTATTTATGATCTATTTTTCTGTTGTTTGTTGTTAGTATTGTTGTTGTTTAGCCCCAGGTCAGGCTTGATCAAGCAAGTTTATGATCCAGTGTTCTTCTAACCATGAACCTTTTGTCATTTTATTCAGACACAATATATCTAGGACGACATTATCAAATGTGTCTGTCCTTCCTCATTTAAGATAGTATGGTGGGATTTAAGGGGATATTTGGCTGCTATTTGGTTTCAAATTTTGGCACAAGACCACGACTAAGTTCAGGAGATGGGGTCAGTTGATTACACTGACCCCAGTACTCAACTGGTACTTATTGTATCAACCCCAAAAGGATAAAAAGTGAACCATGACAGAATTTGAATTCAGAACATAAAAATATGCACAGGTGCGGCTGTGTGGTAATTAGCTTGCTTACCAACCACATGGTTCCAGGTTCAGTCCTATTGTGTAGCACCTTGGGCAAGTGTCTTCTACTATAGCCTCGGACTGACCAAAGCCTTGTGAGTGGATTTGGTAGAAGGAAACTGAAAGAAGCCTGTCGTATGTATGTATGAATGTAAGTATGTATGTTGGTGTGTCTGTGTTTGTCCCCCTAAAATCACTTGACAACTGATGCTGGTCTGTTTATGCCCCTGTAACTTAGTGGTTTGGCAAAAGAGACTGATAGAATAAGTACTAGGCTTACAAAGAATAAGTCCTTGGGTCGATTTTCTCAACTAAAGGTAGTGCTCCAGCATGGCTGCAGTCAAATGACTGAAACAAGTAAAAGAATAAAAGAATAAAAGAATGGATCTAGTAGTATGTGTCTCTTGGATAACATTATATAATATGGCTTTCCTTTTTTTTATTATAAAGAATTGGATGAGATGAAGGTTGAGCCACCACTTCTCTGTGTAGTCAGGTCACGGTTCTGGTGCTACAGACATGTGATGAGGATGTTCCAGAAAAGAATTGCAAGACAGATTCTTCAAGCGAAGCTAACTGGCAAAAGACCCAGGCATAGAACTAAGAATGAGATGCTTGGATGACGTCCATAGTCTCAGCTGGTCAAGCTTGGCAATCTCACCTGAAATTCTAATGATGGTTGCTTCTGATTGGAGCCCACAAAACTGCCAGGAGAAGTGGACAGAGAAGACGGATGGACAGATTAAGATCTGATGGCAAATCAGAGACAAATGACCGGAACCAAGAGACAGGTAAGACTGTGGCAAAAATGGTTAATTCCTGAACATTTCAGAAAATGAATTCAGCAAAATGAATTTATAAATCCAATCAATTATAATTAGACAAAATTCCATAATTAAAATAAAAAATAATTTATATATTTATTTTTTGAAATAAATGAACATAAATAAATGTACAAAATATAATAAAAAAACGATTTTATATTTTTTTCTTTTTGTCGAAAATTTTTTTGAGAAAAGATTTTAAATGAAATTAAATTCGATATAATTAGCATTTATCTTCTAGACAAAGAGGAAGATGAGGGCAGAAATAGTAGTAGTAGTAGTAATGGAGGGGGGGTGGTGCTGATAGTAGTAGTAATAGTAGTAGTTGTGGCGGTAGCAGCAGCAGTAGCAGTTAAAAGCAAGGTAGACTTCCTGAAAGTGATTCAGTATATCATATATATATATATATACACAGCATTTTCTTTTGCACTAATTATTTAATTTTAGCTAATGAGTTTTGCGAATATCATATATGGATCCAAGAAAAATAAAATAGACAAAAAATAAAAAAAAAGAACACAAAAAAACAAAGCAACAACAACAAATATAGATATAGACAGACAAGAAATATGAATTCCTGGCCAAAGCAGAAGACAGAGAATTCTTCTTTACTCAGCAATCTCATCTGTGAAGCTTCAAGATTTAATTAACAATTTCAGTTTTAATTGAATTTCAACACACAAAAAAAAAAATACAGAAGAAAAAAGGTAAAATAATGTAAATAAAAAAGTGTAAAAAAAAATCTATAAATAAAAACGTAAAATTTCCTTCATCTAATTATACTTTTCCACAACTAATTTGTGATATTTATAAAAATTAATTCATTTGGATCAACTCGTAGTCTGGCAGAAAATATCCAGGGAAACCAGTCACACCTTGTTTTCTGATTGTTCAAAGTCATTCATACACCTTTTCACATTTCTTTGATTCTGTTGTACACTAACCACACACACACACACACACACACACACAATGCTCTTCACATACAGTGTAGTCAGAGATACCTTCATAGCATTAAGGACACCCTGGCAAATCCAATTCACTAGTCTGAGCCCTATATTGTATATAAAGGGCTATATTCATTTATTGACAGCAAGCCATGACATACACAGATCATAACCAAAAGCTCCTAGACATATCAGGTCCCTGGCAGATCAATGCACTGGCCCTAGATCATAATTGGGTCCCTAGACACATCAGGTCCCTGGCAATACAATGCACTGGGCCCTATATTATTCATTTATCAAATAGCAAACCAAACCCTTTATAGATCATAACCAAACCCCTAGACACATGAAGTTCCTAGCAAATCAATGCCCTGGGTCCTTTATTCATTGACAGCAAGTCACAGCATATATAGATCATATCTGGGCCCCTAGACACATTAGGTGCTGAGGTCCCTGGCAAATCAATGCATTGGGCCTTATAGAATTTAGTGACAGCAAGCCACAGTACACATAGATCAAAATTGGGCCCCCTTTAGCTGTGGGGTCCCTGGGTAATTGCCCAGCGTTTCCATGTCTTATGTGGGTACTGATTGTGACCCGCATCTTCGTTTCAAGCATAACCCTTTTCTTATTGCAGATGTAAGGTTTCATAGCATTTCTGCCACAGAGCCTCAGGTGAATGTCTTCATGAGAATCTGAAACTTTTTCAACCAGGCACAAGCATGGCTGTGTGGTTAAGAAGCTCTCTTTGCAACCACGGTATTTTAGATTTGCTCTCACAGTGTAGCACCTTGGGTAAGCGTCTTCTACTATAGCGTTGGGCTGACCAAAGCCTTGTGAGTGGATTTGGTAGAGGGAAACTGAAAGATGCTCATTGTGCATACCCGACAGAGTGTAAGTGCCCTGAGAGAAAAGTTGGACATAAGGAACATCAAATGTAGAGTGCAAGAGAGACGACTGTGCTGGTATGGTCATGAGTTACGTGTGGATGAGGACAGCTGTGTGAGGAAGTGCCACACCATAACTGTAGAAGGAACCTGTGGGAGAGGTAGAACCAGGAAGACATGAGATGAGGTGGTGAAGCATGACTTTGAACATTGGGCCTCACAGAGGCAATGATAGGAGACTGAGACCTTTGGAGATATGCTGTGATTGAGAAGAACTGGCAACTAAAGTGAGATCGAAGCCATGACTGATACCAGTGTTGCATGTCTGGCCCTTTGAAGAGTACCCTTGATGCACTGGGTGATATGATGTGCTTGAGAAGACCTGTTGAGTCAAGTAAAACCAAAATTGCACCTGTGGCCAGTGCCCTCTGATTGGCTCCCATTCCAGTGGCATGTAAAATGCATCATCTGAACATGGTTGATGCCAGTGCCCCCTGACTGGCTCCCATGCCAGCGGCATGTAACAAGCACCCACTACACTCTTGGAGTGGTTGGCATTAGGAAGGGCATCCAGCTGCAGAAACATTGCCAGATCAGATTGGAAGCTGGTGTAGCCGCTGGTTTTCCAGACCTCAGTCAAACTGTCCAACCCATGCTAGCATGGAAAACTGACATTAAACGATGATGATGATGATGATTATATATATATATGTATGTATGTGTGTGTTACTGTGTCCTTGCCTACACCTCATGTGATAGTCGTAAACGAAAGTCACCATCATGTCTTTCATTTCTAATGTTCTGTGGATTGGTCATGGTGGGTGGAGACTATTACGCTGCTTGGAAAGAAATGGGTGAGTGTTGGTGACAGGAAGGGCATCCGGCTGTAGAAAATCCATCTCAATGAACCCCATCTGACCCCTGGAAGAAGTGGATGTTGAAAAGATGACGAGGATGATGATGTCTGTACACACACACACACACACACACAAAAGTATACATACACATTCTCTCCCTCCCTCTCACACACACACACACACACATGAAAGAGATAGCTTAATAAATCCCTTCCCCTCCCCTATTCCCTTCCGCTGCCTCTCAGCAGTTTCCATCCTAACGAACCCACTGGTGTTAACTACTTCTAAACGGACTCGCAATGAAAATTCTAGGGATTAAAATTATTGGTTTAACAATTTTATTCATTTATTTAATTATATTAAACATCATAAGGTAGCCGGGGGGAAGGTAGGGGTATAAAGAAAATAAAAAAAACATTTCTAAATTTACAACAAAACTAACACAAAAATCAATCCTTGATATAGAATTTTGATCACAAATGATAAACCTAATTCCCTCATTGAAATATGTTCTTCATAATTAGATTTTTCAATTATTCATTGGTTATTTCTCATTGTGATTGCAATATCTCATTGGAACCAGCCAAATCTAACGAGCTTCCTATTCTCTTATTATATCTATTTTTGTTGTTGTGGTTGTTGTTATTGAGGCTTCTGACTTTTCCTTATAATTTCAAAAATATGTTATTATATCATTTTTAGACTTTTGTGTTATTAATTATCGGCAAATATTTTCTGATATTCTTGAAAGTTTACCAATTTTTATTTTTTTTCACAGATTCCCTTCCAATAAAGAAATAGTTTATCTTTCTCAAAATATTTGCAAAATCAATCTATATGGAAATAAAATGCTTAAAATGTTAGACAACGAGTGAGAAGGGGCAATATATATATATATATATACACACACACACAAGTACAAACACATGCATGCACACACACACACACACACACAAGTACACATACATACACACACACACAGAGTAAGGATCAAGTTGATTGGAACTGCGCAATAAATTTGGTTCTACTATCAGAACAGAATCACATCATCGGTAATCAGCTGTTATTCTTAAAAATGCTTTTAAATAATAACTTTAGTTTAGCAGATTAATGCCATGTGTGTATATAAATATATATTATATACCATGTATTTATATATATAAATATCTATTATATATAATATATAAATATATATTTATATACAGACACGCACACACAAAAATGTGTGCATATATATATGTGTGTGTGTGTGTATATATATATATATATATATACAGACGTGTGTGTGTGTGTATATATATATATATATACAGACATGTGTGTGTATGTGTGTGTGTGTTGCAAAAGAAAAGGAAAAGCAGATATTAGATAACAAAGAATTATAGTGTATCAAGATTTCCAAGATAGCGGCAGCAGAATGGTAAAATGATATTAATGGCATTAGAGAAAGAAAGAAAAAAAAAGACTCAACATTAAAAAAAAAAAAGACAGGTATAAAAACAAACATAGAAACAGTGAAAAAAAATGTTAAAAGTATATTTTAAAATATCAGGAAATGGTTTTGATTAATGACAGAAGAAATTGTAATGGAGAAGAGAGTGGAGTACATAATTTTAGATTTCATTTTAACCCCTTCCTGCTCACACACACACACACACGTATACACACACACACACACACACATGTATATGCATATTATGAAAGACATTGCGCATGTGTTTGTTTCTTTTACGTTTGAGAATAACCAGGAATTTGTTGGGAAATCTAATCTTTTACCTTTTGGTTGTTTCAGTCATTGGATTGCAGCCTTAGAAGGTTTTAGTCAAACAAATTGACCCCAATATTTATTTATTTTGTAAGTCTAGAAATTACTTTATCAGTCTCTTTTGCTGAACTGCTAAGTTACAGGAATGTAAACAAACCAAAACCAGCTGTCAAGCATTGGTGGTGCGGACAAACACAATACAAAGACAAACCTACATACGTATCTATAGCAGGTAAAAGTATATCAGAATAAAAGCATAAACAGGTGAACAGCTGGTATCAGGTCCGATTACAACGTTTATATATTGAAACACTGAGATAAAATGAGGGCAGAATTGAGTGTTACAGGAGTTTGAATCACAGGAAGTTGATACAGGATCAACTGAAGAATGTTCATAATGGTTAAGGTATCTGCTGGTATTCTCTCAGAATAGTTATATGCTCAGTCAAAATTACTGGTATTACTGGTCCAAGGTTGGTCATTGTAGGTAGAATCATAGCTTCACCTAATACCAATAATTTTGACTTACTGCATAATTGTTCCAGGAGCATAGCAGCATATGACCATTATGCACATTCTTCAGTTGATCTTCTGTGAATTCCTTGGTGATCTCCTCAAAGATTCAATTCTAACCTCTGCTTGTGCCAATGTTTAAGAAGATAAATATTCTGATCTGATTCCAGTTGTTTTGCCTGCTCATGTTTTCAGAGTCATTTCACTCAATGACACTGAGCACTCAGCTGGAATTTGTTTAGAAGCACAAACTATGATTCTCTGTAGCAGCTGCTGACCATTTTTTACCATCTCTAGGGGCATTTTTGCCTGGTTTCCTGAAGCTGTTTCCACAGCCATTCTCCTGCATTTGAGATTCTCTTAATTTATAACAATATGACAACTCACTCGACACTTCAATATTTGTTCCTATATATCCATTGGAAGAATTTGAAGCCAATGAGGAAATACATTCTGGTAATATGGGATGAAACATGGTCGTATCTTTATGATCTGGAAATGAAGGTTCAATCCAAAGAATAGCATCACCTATAACCAGTCTCATGATACAAAATTGTTTATTCCATGATAAAGAAAAGAACCAAATCCTCAGAGTTCTTTATTGATTGTCCAAGGGGAAAAAATGTAAAGCTGACCTCAGTGAGATTTGAACTCAGAAAGCAGAGAAACAAAACCAACACCTCAAGGCCTACTATTCAGTGCTCTAATGACTCAACTAATTCGCAGTATATAAGATTTAGCTATTAATTGTCAGTAAATAATTTACAGTGAATTAAGTGAGGAAGCAAAGTAAATTAAATAAATCATTAAATAAAAAATAAATAAATAAACTACTTTTATTTTCATTATTAAAAACAGATTATTTTAAAAAAATATTTGAAGAAAAAGAATTAAAATTAAAGAATAATTAAAAATAATTAAATAGAAATCAAAATAAGGAGAAAAATAAATCACTGTTAAATTGTGTTTGAAATAAAAAGAAAAGCACCCCAAAACTTAATGTATTCAGAAATAAATTTTAATTAAAAATTTAATTAAAAGTATTACAAAATATACTTCTTATGCAATTAACGAACATTGGTTTAGCTGAAACAACATCATATCTTATGAGAAAATTTCCAAAAAAAACAAAACTAAATAAAAACAACCGAATATATTCATAAAACATTCTTAAAAATTATTAAATGGCAAAAATTGATGGAGTATTGGATGAAATGTCTTGGCATATTTGGTTCTAAACCGTTATGTTGAGGAACTTAAATTCGATGCTTATGAACAGAATTAATCTCAAGAATATGAATTATAAATTAGAAGTGTGTAATTTGATGATAGAAGTAGAACAGCAGCCTTTAATGAGTGGTTAAGTGACTACGACATTGTCTGTGATCCTCCTGTGATATGTGGAGAGAGAGAGAGTTGTTAGATTCACAGGAGACACAGGAGACACTTGATGCATTTTGGTGCAATCAGTAAATACAATCACTTAGAATACAACAGATATAAGGTTCACAACCCATGGGAAGATGTTTTCTCTCTTTCTCTCCTAGATCAGTGAATGGTAATGCCTTGTATACACATTCACACACACACACACACACACGCATACATTTCATTCATTCAATCATCATCATCATTTAATGTCTGTTGTCCATGCCGACATGGGTTGGACAGTTTGACCAGGGTTGGCAAGCTGGAAGGCTGCACCAGGCTCCAGTCTGTCTTGGCATGGTTTTCTATGGCTGGATGACCTTCCTCATGCCAACCACTCTGAGAATGTAATGGGTGCTTTTACGTAGCACCGGCACGGGTGCCATTTGCGTGACACTGGTATCTGTCATGATTGTGATTTTGCTCAGCTTCATGGGTCTTCTTCTCAAGCATGACATAATGCCAAAGGTCATGGCCATTGCCTCTGTGAGGCCCAACATTCAATATCTATATGAACCATTTCTTTTTATTCATGGAAATTATTTTGCTTTACCTGTGTACTGTGTGTGTGTGCGTGTAAGACTGTATATGTGCAAGGGTATGAGTGTACATATGTCAGTGTATGGGCATCTGTGTGTGTGTGTGTGTATACATCCATGTGTGAAGGGGTGTATGTGCATGTGAAAACGTGCATATGTATGCACACACCACTGCCTGCCTCTAGACATAACTGTCGACATGCACGTGTATACGAATGTATGGGTATGCATCTCTATGCAGACATATATGTGTGTATGTACATATGTATATGTGTAGGCGTGTCTATGTGTGTATGCCTATATGAATATCCATGGAGATGTGTCTACGCATGGTTGTATGTGTGTGTGTGTAGGTGTGTGTGTAGGTGTGTGTGTAGGTGTAGGTGGGCCTAAGTGTATACTAGTGAATAACTCTGTTGTTGTAGTTATCATTATAGTAGTAGCAGCAGCAGTAGTAGTAGTAGCTATTGTTGTTGTTGTTGTTAAATATCGGAATTAAATAATAAAACATTATTACAAGTTGACATTTTCTGTCAAATATGTTTCTGACATTTTGAAAGGGAGGAAAAAACAGAATCAGCAAAAAAATAAACAAACGACTAATCCCCACCCACCCGCCAAAGAAGTATGTGTGTGTGTGCATATATATATATATATTATATATATATATATATATATATATATATATAAATAGATAGATAGATACACACACCACACATATATATAAATATATACGTACATATATGTAAACATTTATATATACATATATCTATGTGTGTGCTTGTGTGTCTTTGTGTCTGTTTTTGTCCCCCACCACTGCTTGATAACCTGTGCTGGTTTGTTTATGTTCCCTATAACTTAGTGGTGCAGCAAAAGTGACCGATAGAATCAGTACCAGGCTTTGAAAACAAAATGTCCTGGGGTTGAGTCATTCGACTAAAAGTTCTTCAAGGCAGTGCTCCAGCATGGCCGAAGTCTTATGACTGAAACAAGGAAAAGATGAAAGACAGGCATGAATGTGCATTGCTGTATGTCCACACATTTGTTTACGTTTGTGCTTTTCTGAAGATCTCACCCTAAAAACAGTCATTTCTCCTGTAAAGAATTTGTCCATTGTCACCTTTGGAACTGTGAAATACAGAACACTTGACGTGAAAACCAAGCTGAAATGGCTTACAATCACAAGGGGTTGACTGAATACACGGCTCATCAGAGTCACACACACACAGGAATGCATATATCTTCATCATCATTTTAATGCTTACGCTTCCCATGCTTGCATATAGGGCAGACAGAATATCATGGGGCATATTTTCCATGGCTGGATGCCCTTCCAGTCACCAACCTTCAACTGTTTCCAAGCAAACCAATGTTTCTACATGGCCAGACATGTTTCGAAGGAAGATTGGAAGTGAACAACAACATTTCTATGATGATGATGATGATGATGATGATGCTCAATTATAACCATCACATGATTTAAAGATACACGCACACACAATTTACATGTGTATGTGTGTGTGTCTACATACACACACACACACACATGCACACAACACACACATGCACATACACCAATATATGTGTCCATGTGCATGTGTGTTTGCACACATTGTGTCTGCATGCATGTGTGTGTGTGTGTGTGCATGTTTGCGTGCATGTGTGTATATATATTATATATATATATACATATTCTATTTGTGTACATGTATTTCTGCGACCTCCTCCCCACCAGATATTTGCCAACATCAACGACACACGTGAAGCAGCAGTCACGTATTTCTCATCAATTTTATTCAAAAGCATTTTCCAGTTGGTTTTTCCCCATTTTTTTCCCTTCCCAACCGATTTTCATCTTCTGTCATCTTAACTCTTGCACACAATACCCTGTATCAAGTGGGGACGGTGGGGGTGGGTGGGGGTGGGGATAATGATAACAACGATGATGGTGATTGAAGATGATGATGATGATGATGCTGGTGTATCCCTGCACTGGTGGTGACGGTGGTGGTGATGTTCAGCTCGAGGTTGACATTGATCAACAAGACATGTGATCAAAGGCATTTCAACCAGGGCCATCCACCCTCTTTCAAGATGATGATGACAACACCAATAACATGGACAATGTTGATGTGGCGTTGATCTTGTTGATGAAGATAGTGGTGATGGGGATTATAATGGCGATGATGATGACGATGATGATAATGATGCTGGTAACATATATATATCCATATATATATATATATATATATATATATATATATATATATATATATATCCATATATATATATATATATATATATCCATATATATATATATATATATATATATCCATATATATATATATATAATATATTCCATATATAATTATATTATATCCATAATATATATATATATATCCTATATATATATATATTTATCCATAATATATATACATATATATTATATATATATATATAAATTAATATATATATATATATATCCATATATATATAAATATCTATATATATATATATATCCATATATATATATATACACACACACTATATATAATACACATATATGTACACATATATATACACTATACATATATACACACATATATATATACACATACATATATATGTGTGTGTTATATATATATATATATATATATATATATATACATATATATATATATACATGATGATATATACATACATACATACATATACACACACACACATAAATATATATATAAATCAAAAGGATGTGTTATACTACTATCCCAGATATACACCAACAATCCAACATACCTCCATCATCAGCTGCCCCACGGATATCATTATAGTTTCGACACCTGGCCAGCACCATTCAATCTGGTGGTGTCAACAGCACAAAAATAAGTGTTGTTTGGGAACAAAGAAACCAAAGAAACCACAACTTTCAAACACATCCACCCAACGTACAACTGCATTGATAAATAAATTCAATAAGTAAATTACAACCACTCCTTCAATACGTAACACCAACAACTCTATTAAGTCATACAAAATTTATAATCCCTTCTGTCTTCCGTGGTGCAATATAAACGTAAAAGCTTAATAACCTCATTATTTCAATCAATCAATAAATAGGCAGGATTAAAGACTAACTTTAATGAAACTACAACAAAGACATACATAAGCCAGTAAGTTGTAGAAACCATGCCAAAACAGATTTTGGGACTTGATGCAGTTCTTGAATGGATCGGTTCCTGTCCAACCCATGTCAGCATGGAACATGGACGTAAAATGATGATATATATATATGTATGTATATATATATATATATATATATATATATATACATATATATATATTTCTTTACTACCCACAAGGGGCTAAACACAGAGGGGACAAACAAGGACAGACAAAGGGATAAAGTTGATTACATTGACCCTAGTGTGTAACTGGTCCTTAATTTATCGACCTCCAAAGGATGAAAGGCAAAGTCAACCTCGGCGGAATTTGAACTCAGAACATAACGACAGACGAAATACGGCCACACATTTCACCCAGCGTGCTAACCACTCTGCCAGCTCGCCGCCTTTATGAAAAGATATATATATATATATATGTGCATGTGGGTGTGTCTTTCCTTGTGTATCTATTTGTCCCCCACCAGTGCTTGACAACTGGTGTTGGTTTGTTTCCATCCTTGTAACTTAGCAGTTTTGGAAAAGATAGCAACAGAATAAGTATGAGGTTTAAAAACAAGTCCTAGGGTCGATTTGTTCAGGTAACCCCTTTAACGCAGTACCCCAGATAAAGATGAAAGACAAAAAAAAAACAAAATATGATGCAAAAGAAAAAGAAAACTTTCTTGAGAGAAAGTAACAAGTGTTGACTTAGAAGAAAAAAACCCCAAAAAACAAAGACAAAATCTTGAGATTTCCTTCATTTATGCAAATTCCGTTTTCAGGAAAAAGCATCAACAAAATTAGTTCAGGAATTGCAATCATGGAATTCAGCAGACACGGCTATGCACATATGTGCAAGCGTGCAGGCATGCATGCGTGCGTGCATGAAATGCGAGAGATGAAGAGGAGAGAATGCACTTGGAAATCTGAAAAGTCCTTCCGTCATTAAATCGCAATCTAATTTGTGAGATGGAATCAAAAATAAGTTTTCCAAAATTCCTGTTTCTTATGTTCGCTGCAGCATAATTAGAAGTCTCGTTATTGTTTTGTAGCAATAAAATCTGCTAATTAGCAGGGAAAGTAGTATTATGGTTAGCATAGAAATTAGGTGTACTAAATCAATACGGTGGTGGTGGTGGTGGGGTTGGTGGGAATTGTGATAACTGCGGAGGTGGTGGTAGTGGTGGTAATGGTGGGAGTGGTAATGGATGTGGCAGTGGTTGAGGTGGTGGTAGTGGTGGCTGTGATGGTGGGAGTAATAAAGAATGTGGTGATGGTGATGATGATGGTAGTGATGGTGGTGGTGGTGGTATAGATTTTGATGAAAGTGTTAGACTAGCAATGGTGGTGCTGGTGGTGGTAACGGTAAGGTATTGGTGCTGGCGATAGTAGTGGTTATTGTTGTTGTTGCTGTTAGCTTGAGGTCAATCCTCATCAAGCAGACCTATGATCAAAGACATTCCAGCCATGACCATACTGTCTTTTTCCTCTGTCCAAGAAACCCAAGACCACTTTATCCAAAGTGTCCTTTTCCTAACTTGAGTGGTTCAGGATTTAAAGGAAATTCAGCTACTATTTCCAGCATGTCGAGCAACCACATAGAGGCTCCCTCTTTGGCTAGAAATGGTATTGGTGGTGGTGGTGGTGGTGGTTGATGGCTAGTTGTGGTGTAGTAGTAGTATCAGTGGTGATGGTTGCAGTAGTGGCAGTGAGGATGGGTGTGGTGGGGTGGGCATGGTAGCCTTGGTTGTGGTGGTGGTGGTGGTGGTGGTGGTGGTGATGATAAAATCGTTGGTGGTGGTGATGGACTTAGCGGTGGTGGTGGGGTTGGTTTTGGTGATAGAATTGTTGTTGTTGTTGCTGCTGTTGGTGGTGGTGGTGGTGGTAGTGGTGAGGATGGAGTTCATAATGGTGGTGGTGGTGTACTGGCAATATGGCTGCAGAAGTAAGCAGCAGCAGCAGCAGTAGTAATATTAGTAGTTTGTAAATTGAAGGTGTTAGTAGCAGTAGCAGCAGCAATAGTAGTAGTAGTAGTAGTGATAGTAGTAGTAGTAGTAGTAGTAGTAGTAGTAGTGATAGTGATAGTGATAGTGGTGGTGGTGGTGGTGATTGCAGCAGTAGTAATATGAGTAGTTTGCTAATTGGTGATTATGGAACTGTTGTCATTGTCAGTGTTGTTGTTGTTGTAGTTCGTGGTGGAGGCAGTGGAGGTGGTGGTGGTGGAGGCAGTGGAGGTGGTGGTGGTGGAGGCAGTGGAGGTGGTGGTGGTGGAGGCAGTGGAGGTGGTGGTGGTGGAGGCAGTGGAGGTGGTGGTGGTGGAGGCAGTGGAGGTGGTGGTGGTGGAGGCAGTGGAGGTGGTGGTGGTGGAGGCAGTGGAGGTGGTGGTGGTGGAGGCAGTGGAGGTGGTGGTGGTGGAGGCAGTGGAGGTGGTGGTGGTGGAGGCAGTGGAGGTGGTGGTGGTGGAGGCAGTGGAGGTGGTGGTGTGGAGGCGGGAGGTGTGGTTGTGGAGCAGTGGAGGTGTGGTGGTGCTGTGGAGGTGGTGTGGTGGAGGCAGTGGGGATGTGGTGGTGGTGGAGGCAGTGGAGGTGGTGGTGGTGGAGGCAGTGGTGGTGGTGGTGGTGGAGGCAGTGGAGGTGGTGGTGGTGGAGGCAGTGGAGGTGGTGGTGTGGAGCAGTGGAGGTGGTGGTGGTTGAGGCAGTGGAGGTGTGGTGGTTGAGGCAGTGGAGGTGGTGTGGTGGAGGCGTGGAGGTGGTGGTGGTTTAGGCAGTGGAGTGTTGTTTGGTGGTAGGCAGTGGAGGTGTGTGGTGGTTGTCAGTGGAGGTGGGGTGAGGGCAGGAGGTGTGTGGTGGAGGCAGTGGAGGTGGTGGGGAGGCAGTGGAGGTGGTGGTGGTGGAGGCAATGTGGAGTGGTGTGTGGAGGCAAGATCTGGTGGTGGTAGGGTGTTGAGGCAGAGTGGAGTGGTGTGGTGGAGGCAGTGGCGGTGGTGGTGTTGAGGCAGGTGGAGGTGGTGGTGGGAGCAGTTGAGTGGGGTGGTGGTGGAGGCAGTGAGGTGGTGGTGGTGGCAGGGCAGTGGTGTGGTGGAGTCAGTGGAGGTTGGTTGTTTGTGAGGCAAGGGAGGTGGTGGTGGTGGAGGCGTGGAGGTGGTGGTGGTGGAGGCATTGGAGTGGTGGTGTGGGGCAGTGGAGGTTGTGGTACAGCTACAAACAGTAGCAGCAACATCAGCAGCAGCAGCATTAGTATGTTGTTAATCTCCATCTGTGAACCAAAAACCCATCAATGGCTGTCGCTGCCATTTCTTATTTTTACCCTTTTATTCTCGGCAACTTTCCCCATCGAATCCCTCCATTGTTAAAAAGTGCAAGCATGGCCGTGCGGTAAAAGAAGCTCGTTTGGCAACCACGTGGTCTTCGCGTTCATCATCCCACTGAGTGGTCCCCCTTGGCAGTGTCTTATCTACTAAAACCCCAGGCCATCCAAGCCTTGCCATCATGTGTGTGTTGTTGTGTGTGTGTGGTGTGTATTGTGTGTGTGTGTGCCGGCGCGCTGTGGTGTCCCCTACTGTTTGACCACTGTTGTTTGTTTGTTTACATCCCCAAAACTTAGCTGTTTGGCCAACGAGATTGATAAAGTTACCAAACTTAAAGACAAAAACAAAGACGTATTGGGGTCGGATGTGTTTTTGCCAAAAAATCCCTTTCAAGGCTCTGCCCCAGCATGGCCACACTCCATATAAAAATAAGCAACCCCATCATTAAAATCTCAAAGCTTCAAGATAACCTGATTCATTCAAAACCATTAAGAAGCTTTAGATTTGACAGAATAATCGAATTCTAAGGGTCAAGGAAAGGGATCGCAACATAAAACTATGAAGAAAGGCATTAATCTCTCTCTCTCTATATAAAGCTGAAGTTGTCTGTGTATGGCCAGTTTGGTAGCCTTCAACTAACACTATCTCCTCCGAGACCCTGCAGCACAAAGGTTGGCTCTTCCTTCTGTAGAAGAAAATAATTCAAATTGGACTATGTTAACACAAAAATTATTTACATCAAAAAGGTGCTTTTTTACTATGAAAATCCCTATTTTTTTACGATTCTTTAACTGCTGTGTCGCCATTTTTCAGTGTATTTCAACCAGAAAATGTTCACCTTAAAGAGAATAACAAGCTACATAATGCAAAATTTTTACTTTCAAAAATTCCAATTCTAAGGGTCGAACAAAACCCGAGCAACGCCGGGTGATACTGCTAGCTAGTTTAATATATTTTAAAAATGAAAGCAGAGATGTTCTAAGTAACTTTAGTATTAAAAGACTGTAAATACTCCTCAGAAA